>NC_056737.1:279017664-279135164 GCF_019279795.1 Protopterus annectens
TATATACTGACTTGTGAGGTTGCACCACAGTTAGGAAAGAAGCCATTCCCCAGTCTCCATGTTCCGTGATTCTGCCCATTAGAAGCCTTATCTGGGTTGAGCTAATAGGTTATCCATCTTCACACTTTGATGTTATGGGGCTCACTCCTTTGAGCATTTAGTCTTTTAATAGGGTCTCATGTGTATGTATAATTTTCCTTTCTAAAATATTTTGTACAGAAACATTCTAATCTAACACCAAGTATTCTTCATGATGTGACAACCCAGCTACAGAAGCAGGTATTTCCTGAAAGCCCACTAGTACTTTTATGCTGTTTATCTGATTCTGATCTTGATTCTTGCGGTTATGATTAATTCTTGCATTTGCATGTCTAGGTGTCATGAAAGGAGGTACTGCCAGCCCAGCTATCTGGAATTTTGTAAATAATTATATGTCATTTGTGAATATCAGCATGATTCATATGCTTGTGTTACAAATGTATTAAAACTGTATTTTATGTGTATATCAATCTGCTGGTACAGAAGTGTGTGTTGAAAAGGGTTGTAAATTAATTACCTTTAAAAATGTATCTACAATGTACCCTACTGGAAAAGAACAGAAATATGTATACACTATTGTAACTGTTTAGCTGTATATATTTTAATAATGGAAACTGGAACACAGGAGATTCATTTCAGAACAAGAGCTGAACATTTAAATTGCTTTCAAAGCATGTAATAAAAGGATGTTATCTTTCAGTTTTAGTGCAGTCACAGACACAATGTCTAGAACTAGAGGTTCTCTTCATTGTCTTGCAAGTGTTTTATTGTTTTATGACTTCCAGCAAGTACCAGGATTTGAGGAAATGCCCTTGTGTATGTATTTTCACAGATAAATCCAAAATGCTACCAGCTGCATCAATGATTGTTTTTCACCTGGGAGTCAGATGACAAGAAGTGATTTCATCCACCAAACTGTCCCAGCAATAATATGTGGGATATTAATTTAATAACTCTCTGAGAGAGACTGAGTATTCTGTATTTTGTCTTTGACATAAGAAGATCCATTCACCACACAGCTGCCTTGCAAAGAGTAAATAAGTTTAGGGAACAGTATAATTCTCTTTGATTCAATCAGGAATATAGTGAAGCATAGTTTAGATTTATTTTATTTGACACTGTCCTGCACTGTTGTTTTAAATATTTCTTGTGATTTTGGACTCTGATGTTATATATATATATATATATATATATATATATATATATATTATTAAACATATTTAAACCTTTTTCTATGGCTGGTCTCTCTAGACATATTTAATCTCTGAGAGTACTTGTATATTTATTTGTTGACACTGTGTAGGCCACTCCTAATAGCCTTGCTCTTTGTCAAACTACCATTTGTATTGATAGTAACCTTACACAGAAATATTGGACACTCTTTGTTAAGGGCCTTAAAGTAGCTGATAAGGAGGTGGCTGGTGGCAGTAATAACTACCTTATAGTCTGGGCAGAAGGGGGCATAGCTGATAAATTTGTGCCAGCCTTTCCCAAGTGTGTGTGTGTGTGTGTGTGTGTGTGTGTGTGTGTGTGTGTGTGTGTGTGTGTGTTTGTGTGTTTGTGTGTTTGTGTGTGTGTGTGTGTGTGTGTGTGTGTACAAATCAAACCTCAAAGTGTGTATGTCAGCTGCTTGGGTAGGGACATGAAGCACTTGTTGGACAGAGAGGATGCTGGAGGTCTTGGCTTGGCCACTCAGCTGAGATCTCAACTCTTTAGCTGTGCCAGTGGGGAGTCTTATTGGGGATCTGGAGAAAGAATGAGAAACCAGCCACAGACTGACTGTGGTCCCTGTATGCTCTTTAGGGAAATTGCACTTAATGCAGAGAGCTGCATCGGGAAATACTGTGCGTGTACCTGCCATCCTTCCAATGTACATCCCCCACTGTTGCCAGTGGTGAGGATTGAGGCTTCTTGATTACTGGGCCAGTGGTGGGACATCACAGTAGGTATCAGCACAATACATATAGCAAATACTATCATTCACTTTACTGTTTCAGGGAAGAACATAGTTTTGACATCTACTATAGTTGTCAGAAATTCATCCTGACTATTTGAAGGCAAAGAAGACAGAAGCTTTTGGTCAACTTCAGAACCAGAAACATGGCAGCTGTCAAGATGGTTTCACATATGGGCCTGCAGAAGCTTCCTTCCTACAGCCACTGATATGTCAGACCATTGCCACAAGGCAAACAGTTGGAGAACAGTGAAGATCTGACCCTTCTGATGATAAGTTTAGTGTTCGGCCAGTCCCCTGGTTCCTACAAATGGTAATCTGCCCGTTAGTAGTGACTGGTTGAATGCCAACCCATCTTTTGCTTTGTTGGAAGATGATTTTGGGAGGCACACCATCTGGCCTTCTGCCCTTGGAAATGTATCCCTGGGGTCTTGCACTACCCGGCACTTGGATGATTGTCTGAAACTCATGTTTGCCCAGTCTGATATCTGGGAATGGTTCCTTGAGTCATTCTGCTGTTGTAGTTTGGACCAAGGACAGTCCTTCTGGGATGGCTGTTGGTTTGGTCAAGCTAGCTGGTCCCGTTTGGGGAATGTTGATTAGGTAATTTCATGCCAGAGCTGTCATTTCAAGGGAATGGGTTGTCTGTTCCAGAGCAATGGTATCCTCTGCAAGATATATCTGTTCCTCCAAACCATTCTGTTGATGTTGTAGAAGATGTTTAGATCCTTAGACCAAGTATTTCTGATGCCATTTGACTCGATCATGTGCAGTAAATCCATCAGTATTGGGTTGGAGGATGTATTTTATACCAGACACAGGTCACCTCTTAGCAGTCTGTAGGATACAGAGTATAGTGACAGAACTTTGAGTTGGTCCATGTAGAACATACTGTTTAGACTTTGCATCCTTTTAGTCAAGTATTTCTTTGGGCATTCCAGTTGTTGCATGTGTCTGGGCAGATGCATTCCAAAGGGGCCATTGTACTCAATGACTGACCTAATGAGGTTTGAGAAAAGGGGGGAAATGACATCCCTTGATCTAAACATAATCCCTTTGCTTATAAGCTGTGGAATATAGAAGGACTTTTACAGCAATGGACACATGTTGGTGAAAAGTCAGGTCATTGTCTACATAAGTTCCCAAATCCTGAACAACTGGGTCAACTTTTAGGGGCGTATTGTTAATGTGGTAGTTCCCTAGAATAGATGACTTCTAAAGGATACAATAATCTACTTTTTGGCATTTAGTTTCAGTCCTGAATTTGGCACAAGTTATATATTTGGGACAAACCTTCCTGCAGGATCGCTAAGTCATTTGGGGTGTTCAATGACTGCTCCAAGCTTGCAGTCATCTGCAAACTTAGTCAGATAGAGTCATTTGGTTATGGCTTTTACTTGAAAAAAAAAAAAAAACAGTAAATGCCAAACAGCAGACGTCCCATCACCGAACCGTGAAAAATACCAGTAGTGACTGGTCTCTTTTTAAGGTAACTTTCCCTATTTTGATTTACTGTGTCCTGTCTGTGAGTCAATTGGCAACCCAAACAAGCAAAAGGACAAGTTCCTACAGTATAACCCACCAGGGTGATATAGGGGGTTAGTCCCACTTTATGTAGCTTTTCTACTATGCCTGAGTGGGGAATTGTGTCAAAAGTCTCTTGACCGTGAAGGTTTTGAAAAAAATACTTCTTCTGGGACCTCCCATCATGCATTCCAAAAAAAACAGTATGTCTTGCATTACCTAAACAAGCAATGAACACGAGGTCATATCCCGTACATTTTCAAGGATCCCGTGATTATCTGGCAGTGGGCCTTACAAGCATCACTCTCTCTCAGGGGTTGACATCCACAGAGGAAGAGACTGAAATATCAGATGTCTGAGATGCTTCTCCAATACTGGCCTGGAACTTTCCTTTTACTTTCCTTTTTGAGCCACGCCTTGCTAGAGTCCTTCACAAATGAGACACTCTAGAGTAGTCTGTACCCCTTTTTGTACTGAGTTCTGTAGGGTTAAAGAGAAATCACTATAGATGTGTCTTTTCTATCTTTTCTCCTTTCAAAGTTTGGTAAAGAAAGAAAGAAAGATGAAAACTTATTTTCTTCCCATAATAGTGGAGAATGGTGATATTTTAGAAACTTTTGCTTCTGATGATATGGGAAATACTTCTGGTCAAAGCTGAGCTTGTTCCCCATGGTTGGGTGACAACTGGCTGCGCTTCTTGGCCTTGGCTGCTGATGTAGACTCTTTGATCTCACCAAATTTGATGAGTGGGACTTCAGGGATTATATATCTGTTGGGAAGTCTCCCATTCAGACAGCCCATGCCTTTAAGTGGAAATAATTCTCAGTCTGGGTGGTATGGCACCCTGTACTTACCCAACCGGTCACTTTTAAATGGCCTTTACTTACAAAAATGTACATTTTAAGCCTTGCTTCTTCCACGGTCAGGAAGCATGTGCCAGCTGTATGTACACATAGTGAGTTTGTGGAGGGTAGGTTTGTAACCCATCACCAGCTGGTTATGCATTTCCTTAAAGGAGTTCTGCATCTCCTTTCTTCTCTCCTTCCTTTGAAGACCTCCTTCTCATTGTGCGAGTCTAACTTCATTGATGTTAGACTTCACTATCCTACATTTGAGGCTGCTTGCATAGTAGTGTTGAAGTTAGTTTCTTGGAAAATGCTTTTTTCTAGTAGCCATCATCACGGCTTGTAGTATCTGAAAGCTTCATGCTATCATGTTTAGAGAAACATTTTTGGCCTTATATAAGGTTAAGATGTTACTCAGAATGAACCCGCATTTCTTGCCAGAGATGTTTTTTCAAATTGTCCTTGAAATGGTATGTTGGCCTTCCATTTTTCTTTTTTTTTTCGGTTGAAACCAGGCAAGAAAAGACCCTTTGCCCTCAGTATATTCACTAACAGCTGAGATCTTAACTAAAATATGTGTATGAGTTTAGGGAAACAGGTTTTCAGTCATATGTGCTTTGGGAAGGAAAAGTGTATTGTTTACGAAGCAGCAAGACTCTCATTCCCTCCAGTACAACTCTTTTGAGCGTGTACCTTTAACTCCTACTGGGTGTGGCCTGAGCCTTTAAAAATGAAGTTATCACCTTACATATCTAACAAATGCTCATTGACAGAGGTCAGATATCAATACAATTGTGTTTGCCATTATGTATGCTTCAATATAAAATATTCTGATACCTTGTATGTAGCATGGTTTTGGAATTATTAATGCGATATGAACAAGTAATAATTGACACCTAGAAGAGCAGTAGGAGGTAACTGCATATGCACCTGGAGGCGTCACTCGGATGTAATGAGTTTCTGATACAGAGACTTTAATGTGTGTAAATTTATCGAATTTAGAACTTACTTACGATATGAAAAGTGTTTTGTTAAAAGGTAGTAAATTTATACCAACTTTTTTCCTTCTCTTGCTGATTTATATTTTGAATTTAAAGCTTTCATCAGAAAGCTACTGTTGAAAGTTTATTTTAAAAGAGAAGATGAGTTTGTTTCTGAAAATGTTGATTCAAATGTTTTTTATAGTACTGTTGATTTAGATGAGAGTCTATTGAATCTGTCTTTGTATGATTATGATGGATTAGACTTTCATGAATTGGATGAAAATTATGAAGAAGCGGATTATAATAGTATTTATAATACTGGATATGGGTAGCTAGATGTGCCATATTTAAGGAACATTAATAAGTTCACACCTAACATTAATGTGCCTGCCATCTCAGTATTTTTTAAAGTCCTTTTCAAAGAAATTGAGATAGCATTTAAAACATTTTGTAAAGAAAAAAGATGCTATAATTTAAGTAAAAATGAATGGCAAGCTTTGAAGGACTTAAAAAGCTCAAGATTAATTACATATTTAAATGTGCTGATAACGGTGGTAATTGGGTTGTTATGAACAAATTGGATTATTGTGAGATGGTTGATAGTATACTTCAAAATGGTGAAGAATATAAGAAGTTGGATAATGAACCTACCATGTTATTTAATGATGAGCTATTATTTTTATTGGAAAAAGGTGGACGCTTGGGTTTTTTTGAGCACAAAGATGTTAGCAGATTATATATAAAAAACCTACAATCCCCATTTTATATGCTTTGCCTAAGGTACATAAAAATTTACAAAAACCACCAGGTAGGCCAATAGTTTCGGGGATAGGCTCATTTCTGGATAATGTTAACATCTTTTTAGATTTTCATTTAAAAGCTCATTTACATAAAGTGGCAGCTCACATTTCCAATACTCAGGATCTCATGAATAGTATATCTCCAATTGAATGGCATTATGACTACTATTGGGTCACTATAGATGTAAAATTACTATATACTAATATAGATATTAGATGGGGGTTGGATTCTATTTTTGATATGTTAGGTGAAGGGCCCAGAACCACCTTTTTAGTGGGTCTATTAGAGTTTTGTTTGACTCATAATTATTTTTTCTTCAATAATAACTATTTTTTGCAGGTGAAAGGTACAGCAAGGCTTTTGCGCCCTCATATGCTATTATATACATGTTTTTTTTTGAAAAGACATTCATTTATCCTACCGCTTTTTTTAGGAACAATGTAATATTATACAAGCATTTTATAGATGATCTTATTTTCATCTGTAAGGGAGATATAAATGACTTTTTTGAATTTTTTGAGGTTCTAAATAATAATGAACATCATCTTTCTTTTTCTTATGAGTTGAATAGAAAACAGATTAACTTTTTAGATTTAACATTATTTGAAGATGGGGAAAATATAGGGTTTTGGCCCTTTAGGAAATCTACTTCAGTCAATATGTTTTTGCATGCGACCAGCATGCACCCTGGTCATTTACTAAAGGCTTTACCTTTTGGTGAATTTAAGAGAATTTTCGATCATACCAGTAACGAAAATGAAAAAATTTGTGAATTGAATAAAGTCATGCTGAGGTTAAGTGAAAGGGGTTATGATAAAACACATTTACTAGCATGCAGGGACAAACTATTTGGTAAAAATGTAGATGGAAATCACACATTTGTTGGAAATTTTGAATCTAGGTGTGAGGTTTTCACTACGGAACATAACAAAGATGATGAGAAGCTTTTTTATGTAACCAAGTTTTCTGCTTTTTCTGAGAAACTGGTTTCATTAGTTAGAAAATACTGGTATATTGTCAGTGATGATGAGTCTATTGGTCATCTATACCCCAAACATATTACATTTTCTTATAAGAGAGGAAAAAATCTTAAAGAATTGTTAAATAATAACTTATTTGGAAGGAAAGGCAACACTATTATTTTAAAACCAGGTACTTTTCCCTGCCGTTCTTGTAATATTTGTGATAAGGTTAGGAACTTGAGTGTTATTAATGATATAAATTTTGTTCCTAACACTATTTTAATTGTAAATCCACAGGGGTTGTTTATATATTAGGTTGTTCATGTAAAAATATGTGGTACATAGGACAGACGAAGTGCATGGTAAGAATCCGCATTTTGGAGCGTTTAAAGGACATTAGAAATCAAAATTTGAATAGTCCTGTTGCTAAACATTTTCATGAGACACATAGTAGTAGTTCTAGTAGTTTAACATTTAGCATACTGGGAAAGCCCTTCCTTCGAAGAGGGGATGACATCGTAGTTAAATTATTGGAGCTAGAAACTAGAATGATTTTTAAGTTTCATATTCTAAAGCCTAATGGTACGAATCAGGAATTAGGCAATGCATTAATTATTTATTATATTTCATATCGAGAACATTTATTTATTACAAATTCATGGTCACTTTAAATTTTGGAAATTGGTGTTTTACATACTTGATTGTTTAATAAGTTAATCAATTGTTAAAGTGAGTATATAAGTATCATGTTCATACTCAATTAAATGTGATCCTTGAAGGCGAATTGCCGAGGTACCAGATCGCTGGAATAAAAGAAAGATACTGGTGAAGTGTTGGCAGTTTGTGTGTGTTTTTTCTTAAGTTCTTGTTGTGAGGTGTTTTTTCTTAAGTTCTTGTTGTGAGGTGTTTTTGAATCAATACAATTGTGTTTGCCATTATGTATGCTTCAAGATAAAATATTCTGATACCTTGTATGTAGCATGGTTTTGGAATTATTAATGCAATATGAACAAGTAATAATTGACAAAATCAAAGATAAGAGGCTAGCACAGAGAGACCACGTTCCTGTTAAAACATATAGCATAAAAAGAAAACCTCATATACAGGAGCGTGAGGGCTTGTAAAACACCACACTACTAGTTCGCAAAGTCACAAAAATACAGCGTTCCTCCACAGAAATACTGCCTTCCTTCAGAAACGTATAGCATAAAAAGAAAACCTCATATACAGGAGCGTGAGGGCTTGTAAAACACCACACTACTAGTTCGCAAAGTCACAAAAATACAGCGTTCCTCCACAGAAATACTGCCTTCCTTCACAGACACCAGCACGTAATACTGAGCAGCAATAGCAGCAATAGCAAGTAAAAGCAAAACCAGAAAGCAGTCCACAACGTCTTAAAACGATAAAAACCTTGCTGCTCAGTATTACGTGCTGGTGTCTGTGAAGGAAGGCAGTATTTCTGTGGAGGAACGCTGTATTTTTGTGACTTTGCGAACTAGTAGTGTGGTGTTTTACAAGCCCTCACGCTCCTGTATATGAGGTTTTCTTTTTAAGTAATAATTGACGCCTAGAAGAGCAGTAGGAGGTAACTGCATATGCACCTGGAGGCGTCACTCGTATGTAATGAGTTAATGAATTGTAAATCGATTAATCTTGTGTTATATGGCTGTTTTTTTTTCCTTTTGGCAAATGCATTGTTCAGAGCTTATCACATTAGAAGAGTGGCTGCTTCCAAGGTTTACTTCTTGAATGTTTATATTTCTGACATATGTACCACTTGACCTTTGGCATACACCTATATCAGATGTAATGACTGGGGAAGTTAGTATTCTGGAACTCAACTGTTTAGAATCACTGCTTGTGAGATCTTCCTGTTTTTAGTGGTATCTGCTTGGGAATTATTCTAGCCAGAAGCTTATCAAAGAAGGTCTGTTACATTCGGTGTACTAGATACTTTCTTACTTTATTATTACATTACATTTGCTTCATGGCAGAAAGAGACAGGTCTATTTAGTCTTCCATTTATTTAATGAATTTCACATTCTAACTCTCCTCTACCCCTTCCTCTCCCTGTTCAAGACCCTTTATAATGTCTCCACATATTCTTTCAGCGCCACTCATTCTGTTAGTCTGTGCCATAGGTCCATAACCTTCTTTGTGAACAAGTCAGTTTCTACAATAAGTTGTCTATGTCCTATTCTGTCTATTTTGCCTTAACTTTTAAAGGTAACCCATTTAATTCCATGACATGCACCTGTGTTATGGCCCTAACCCTGTCTTTTGTGGTTGCTCATGAGAAAAGCTTTAGATCGTTTATTCTCAGGACATACCCATGACCTTCCATCCCGTTAACCCTTTTGGTGACTCTCCCTTGGACTCCTTCCAGCAGCCTGATGTTCCTGCCCTTACATGACTTCTGCAACTGTCATCAGTACTCAAGGTATAGCCTCACCAGAGCTCAGTGTAGGAAAAGCATTGTCTGTTTGCTTCAGGTGTCTGTCCCCTTGAAGATGGACCTCGGCATACTTTTGGCCACTGGCTTAGTCCTTTTACTCTGCTTCTGGTTACTCTTTCCAGGTGTGATGACTCTCAGCTGTTTTCCTTCTCTCTTGCCATCATTTTCATTCCCACTTCAAACCAGAGTTGCTGTTATTCAAGCATAGTAGATTAGTTGATCTATGAGAGAGCCCTCCTTGATGGGCCAATAATAATTTTCATTCTCTCTTTGATGGAATGTTCCTCCAGTATACTCACTTGTTTCAATTCACTGTAAGTCGCATACATTTGTATACATTTATGTTGCTTATCTAATAATGTACGACAACATTTGCATTTTCTCTTGACTTTTGAGAAGGTGTTCAGTACTGCTTGGGCTATATATCCACCTGAAGAACTGCAGCTTATTACCTTTTGAAACAGAGTCTTATTGACAACTTCAGAATACCTATAATGTATGCCTATGCATGCATTTAGTAAAATAATCCCTGCTGTATGTCACTAACCTAGTTATTAACAGCGAATTTTACTTATCTGATTGTGCACTGAACTGTGTCATAACAGTTTGATAATGGGAATTGGCAGAAATGCCAAATTAGGTGGGAAATGAACTCAATAGTGCTATGCTTTGATGACACTGGAAGGGGCAGACCCAGGAGGTGATGTTTCCTAAATATTATGTTGAAGTTTTGATTTTCATTTACTGAAGATTTGGGGGTTTTATTTGTACCCTGTTTTAATTTCTTTATTTGGTTGTGAGGACTTTCCTGTGCAATAGTGCAAAAGATCTAAATTGAGCTGCTAGTGTTAAAGAGCTGATTTTCTTCATGTTTCACTGTTGCAGTCCTCACATATGGGTTATCCGGCTCCCGGTAGCCCTCAGTCGGCCCGAATACCAGAGTCCTTGGTATATGACATTGGCCGTCGCCGGTTATAAAACTGATGTCAGTACGTGTATAAAGGGAGGCAGCCGACGCCATTTCCTCAGACTTTCTTGCCACGGAGCCCGAAGCAGATGCAATTCACGCTAGTGCCGTTCAGCCGTTTACCTTAATTTCGCTTTCAGACTACCGAGTTGAAGACGCCTTCAGATAAGTACCCCGTTGGGGATCCTCTTTTCTTGCTTTAATGAATGTCAGATAAAGTTAATAACTGTCTTGCCTGTGGAAAACAGATTCTGCACCGCGATTTCCATTCCTATTGTATAACTTGTTTGGGCCTTGAGCATGACGTCCCTAACTGCAATCTCTGTGCTTCCTTAAACCCGTGTACCATACATCATAGAGCTAAGATTTTGTATAAGCATTTGGAGTCTGGCCTAAGTTCATTGGTATGGCGTCTTCTTGTCTCCCAACTTCAGATCTTCCTAGGAAACGCAAAGACAAGGACCGTGACAGGCCTAGGGTTAAATCTACTGACGATGCACCAGTGAAATTGGTCATCAGCACAGCGGTAGTCAGGCACTTTCGCAGCCCCTGCAGTCTGCAGATTTTCAGCCGCAAGCCTCTGCCGAGACCTTTATGGAGTCCTCCATGCCGCAGGCTGCTATTTCGTCTTCAGACCTTCCACCTGTTGCTGCCTCAGATGGGTCCAGAGCCGCTTTGCAGGCACCGGCTTCTGACACCTCTTCTTTTCGACATGAGACCAGAACCAGACCGACTACCTTAGCTCAGGCTTCTGCAGTTGCTAGTCCTCCTGAGTCCCTCCAGATTGCTAGTAACCCGTCCAGCCACAAACCTACTCACAAGCAGTCATCAGCCTCGCCTCCTGTACCTCAGTCCCAGTTGGTTAAGATGGCTGGTGATCTTTTTCCCTGATTAGGGGCTCTCACCCACCTCCTTCAAAGAGGACTATGGAGTTATCTCCTGATGCTTTGTCTGTCTCAAATACTGAGATTTCCAGTATGTCTGCTGGTGAAGAAGGAAATTCTCAACATTTTTCGGGCTTTGAGGATTCTAATGCTGAGGACTGTATCCCTTCTGCTTCCCCTCCAGAAGATTTTTCCTTTGTGGACACTTTGAATACTCTTAGTGAGCATTTTAAATGGGAATGTCAGGATTTTCCACAGTCTAAGAAGAGAATCAGGGAATTTTAAGAGAATCAGGGAATTTTTAGATTTGCCACAGCATAAGCCTCTGTCTATACCTCCAGTTTTGGAAGTTGTGGATGATGTTTTCATGGAAAATTCTTTAACTCCTAATTCTGTTCCTCCTGCCCCCAGAAAATTGAATAGATACTACAAGTTTCCTGAATCTCATCAATTCCTTTTTAGAAACCTTTCTGCTGATCCAGAAATTATTTCTCAAGGCCCCAAGGGTGTTAAGGCTACTATTGCTAGAAACCCTGTGCCTTCTGATAAGGAATCTAGGGCCTTGGACAGGTGGGGTAAAAAAGTATATACTTCTGCAACTCTTGCCATTAGATCCGTGAATTGTCTTTTTCACATGCTTAAATATCAGCAGCATATGTTGGAGCTATTAAGGCTAAACTTGGAGAAATTCCTTCCATGATGGAAAACAAAAATTTACAGGACTTACTGAATTCTGCCACTTTAGTTAATAAGCATTCACGTCATTGTGGTTTTGACACTTTGGAGGATTCCTGCAGAGCAGCAGCCACTGGTTCTGTAATTAGAAGGCATGCTTAGCTAAGGGAGCAGCCTCTTTCTGAACCAGTTAAGTCTAAATTGCTGGATGTTCCTTTGCACAAAGACAATCGTTTTGGTAATAAGGCTGAGGAGGTACTGAAAAAGTTGGAGGATAAGGCAAAATCTAAGCAAGCTGTAAAATATTTCCTTCAGGTTCAGCCTCCTCGGTTTAGTAGGCATTATCCTTCTAAGAATTGGTCTTTCCCTGATCCTGGCATACAGGGTCACTCTAAGCCTATGGGTTTCAGATCTTCCAGAGTGTAGACTTCTGCCACTCAAAAGGGCTAAACAATGTAATTCTTCTTCTGCTAAATCGGGGATTTCTAAGCCAGCTACCCAAAGCAAACATTCTCAATGACTCTGGCCTTCCTCTACCTACCGCTGCGGACCCTGGTTTTCCTTTGGGGGGAAGGTTAGCCAGGTTTGCAGAGGTATGCTCTACCATCACAGACGACAAATGGGTGCTCAATATAGTAAACCAAGGTTACAAGTTTTACTTTCACACCTTCCCTGTTTTACAAGGGTACCTTGACATACCCAAAACTCTCAAGGCAGAGGTAGAAACCCAAATTTCTTCTCTACTGACTATGGGGGCCATAGAGCCAGTTCCTGCAAATCAGGCAGGCTTAGGTTTTTATTCAAGGCTTTTTCTGGTACCCAAAAAAGGGGGCACCTGGCACCCTATTCTGGATCTGTCCATTCTAAACACTTTTCTGGTGATTCCCAAATTCAAGATGCTCACCCTTCAACAGCTACTACCAATGCTGGGCAAGGATTCATGACTGGTAACTTTGGATCTCAAGGATGCTTATATGCACATCCCAATAAGGGAAAGTTGCAGGCAGTTCCTCCACTTCAGGACTGGGGAGTAACACTTTCAGTTCTCTGCATTGCCCTTTGGCTTATCTACTGCTCCCAGAGTTTTTACGAAGTGCCTGGCTCCAGCCATTGCTTTCTGCAGGCAGAGAAACATTCAGATTTATCCTTACCTGGATGACTGTCTCATTCAAGCAAACTCCCCAGAATAATTAGAAAAAGATTTTGATTTCGTGAAGAACATTCTCACCTCTTTGGGTTACACTCTCAATGAAAAGAAGTCAAAGTTGGTTTCTTCAAGAGAGATTATTTTCCTGGGAGCGAGTCTGAGTACAGCCACTCAGATGGTATTCCTCCCTCAACAGAAACAAGAAGAACTTTCCGCTTACTTCATGAACTTGGCAAACATGACCCAGCTCTCTGCAAGGCAATTCCTGCAAGCACTGGGGTTCATGGCTTCATGTATTTTGATGATCCCATATGCAAGGCTGCATATGAGAAAACTTCAATGGTATCTCAAGAATCTTTGGTGTCAACACACACAGGACTCAGACTTGATTCTTCCCCTGATTCCCTGCCTACAGCTAGAGTTCCTTTAGTGGGCTACAGCCTATTCTCAGAACAAGGGTTTGCCTTTCCGCCCACCGCCTGCCAGCCAGACTCTCACCACAGACACCTCAGATGTTGCATGGGGGGCTCATCTGGAGGACAGGGGGCATACAGGGGGCTTGGAGCACTCAGCAGATTCATCTGCACATAGACTTAAAAGAATTGATGGCAGTGCAGCAGGCCTTGCTAGTTTTCAAGGACGTACTCTACCCTGGGACTCTGCTAATCAGGACAGACAATACCACAGTCATGTGGTACATCAACAAACAAGGGGGGACTCACACTTTCCCCTTGTGCAGACAAAGCATGAGACTATGGTCCATAGCAGCATCCATGGGCCTACATCTAATAGCCCACTATCTTCCAGGGAGGCTAAACTCCTTGCCGGATCATTTGAGCAGACATGTTCTGGATCCTCACGAGTGGCAGCTGAACAGTGACATTTTCCATCACATCACTCATCATTGGGGCACCCCACAAGTGGATCTTTTCTCCTCTCACACCAATCATCTCCTTCCAACCTTCTGCACCAGGGAGTTTCACAACAAAACTTTGAGGGTGGATGCGTTGTCCTTCCCATGGACAAATCTCTCAATTTATGCATTCCCTCCTCTGCCTCTTCTTCCCAGAGTGTTGCTAAAGATAAGGGATGAAAAAACAAAGGCTATTCTGATAGCTCCAGATTGGCCCAGGCAGAATTGGTATCCCCTCCTTCGCAGCCTTTCCCATGCTCAGCCTTGGCATCTTCCCCTGGTACCAGATCTGTTGGTTCAGGGAGGGGGAAAGTTCCTCTATCCTCATTTTCAAACTCTGCATTTAACTGCCTGGCTAATACCTTAAATCTTTCCCAGCAGGTGGTGGAGGTTCTTCATGAGGCCAGGAGGCCTAGCACAAGAAAATCTTATGCAGGTAAATGGAAGAGATTTTGCTCTTGGATGCTAGCTAAAGGAAAAGACTCTTCTCATCCTTCTCTTTCACTCATTCTTAACTACCTAGCAGGATTACTTAATGGTGGACTTTTTCTTCAACCAAAATTCACGCTTTAGCAATTTCGGCTCATTGTTCTTTTGAGCAACCCATTTTTTCTCACCCCTTGATGAAACAGTTCCTGAGGGGAGCTAGTAATCTTAGACCCCCCCAGAAGAGCTCCTTCTCCTGCTTGTGATCTTAATTTTGTCCTGGAAAAACTTACTCTGCCTCCCTTTGAACCAGCTGCCTCTGCAGATTTGAAATTTCTATCCTGGAAGACTGCTTTCCTTTTAGCTATTACTTCAGCTAGAAGGGTATCTGAGCTACAAGCCCTTAATGGCAGTAGAACCTTTCATTATTTTTCACTCAGGTCGGGTTTCTCTGAGAACCAATCCCTCCTTTATGCCTAGGGTAGTTTACAGTTTAACCCTTAACCAGTCTATTCACCTGCCTACATTTTTCAACAATCCCCAAAATAAAGGGGAAAGGATACTGCACTCTCTTGATGTACATAGACAGCTGAGATTTTACTTAGAGAGGACTAAATCCTTTCGAAAATCTGAACAGTTATTGGTTAGTTTTGTTCTTGGGGCTCAGGGTAAAGCTATTTCAAAACAAACCATCTCCAAATGGATTGCTCATTGTATTCACTTTTGTTACCTGCAGCATGGGAAGGTTCCCCCTCAGGGTATTAGGACTCATTCTACTAGAGCAGCCTCTACCTCTGCAGACTTTCTGAGAGGTGTGCCTACTAAGAACATTCTAGAAGCAGCTACTTGGTCTTCTGTCCATACTTTCACATAGCATTACAATCTAACTTTGTTTTCTAAATCCAGGGCTGGTTTCGCCTCTGCAGTTTTGCAGGGCCTCCTTATCAACCCTTAATCTGTGATCCTTCCTCCACCCTTTGTCTTCTTACTAGGCTTTGGGAATTAACCCATATGTGAGAACTGCACCAGTAAAACACGAAGAACATAATACAGTTGTGTACACTTAACCATAAATGTAGATGTTAGAGTGTATTTACTGTTGCAGTCCTGGTTTCCCACCCTCCATTCCCCCTTTTTTCGTAAGGCACAGACAATGGATTTCTGTTTTTTTTATGACGTGTCCAAGGTGCTACCATTCCTGGATTAGCCTTCTTTTGGGGGCTCCTGACAGGTAAGGCAAGAAAAACTGCAGAAATGACGTCGGCTGCCTCCCTTTATACCTGACGTACTGACATCAGTTTTACAACCGGCGGCGTCCAACATCATATACCAAGGAATCTGGTATTCAGGCTGACTGAGGGCTTCCGGGAGCCGGATAACCCATATGTGAGGACTGCAACAATGGATACACTCGAACATCTACATTTATGGTAAGTGTACACAACTGTACTTTACTGAGGCTAAGAAGCAGATGCCGAGGACTGCTGTTTCAATCAGAATGGAAAGTAAACTTACTGCTCACAAGTATCATACTAGTTTGAAATATTTTTCAGAAATTGTAGGGCGGCAACCAGTTTCTTTACAAAAGAATGATGACATGCAAGCAGCATAAAATGAAACTTAAACTGCATAAAAAAGTATGGGTTCAAGTTCAATATCTATATTTGTTGAGGCATTGGAGGACAGTAATGCTCAAAATAAAAAGGGTGATACCATATCTTCTGAACAGTTTGTGTGTTTGTGTATGTATATATATATATATATATATATATATATATATATATATATGGGCAGCAAAGGAATATGCAGTTAAAGACTTTCATTTAATATGGCTGCCATGCTGAAAAGCATGGAAAGTATCAACAGCATCATTTATGTATCTAATTCTGTGCCTCTTAGCAGACATTCTGCAAGCAATTCTTCTGCTGTCTTTGATGCTAGTTGGGAGCGTGAGTGCAGGAATTGAGTTGAATTTGTCTTCCCCATAACATTTCTTTGGAGATTATTCTAGACTCTAATGCTATAACAACAGCTGCAGGTATGAGCAACGGTTTATGGTTTTCTGATACACCTAATCAGAAAGAGGCTGTCAGCCATAGCATAAAAAATATGGTCAATGAGAGCAGTATCACTACGTGTGGTACTAACAGAAACATCCGAAGTCTTGATCCGGTGCACTCTGAAAAATCATTTTTCTTTGACTGTTGATAAATGGGAAGGTAAATAGCTTAGCTGCTGGTACAAATTAACAATTAAATTGTTTCCTCACAGCAGAAGTATGAGTTTGCATTTGACAACAGGGTAGATGAGTTATTTGTTGTTATGGTTCAGGACTCTGCCTTGACTGTCATATTCACAGGTGCATCATAAGTAATGCAGCTTCATAGTAAAAATAACACTGTGTAAGTGCTTGTTAATGCAATTTCCCTCTACCCACCAGCAGTAAACACTACCTTCTTCATTCACAAAGTTCATTGAAAAAAATCACAAATATGTCAGCTGCCATACATTCTTTGCAATGTAATATGTCTTATACCAAGAGAGTGTCTTCACAGGAAGTTAGTGTGCAGCAAACCCAGGTGAAGTTATTGGATGTAGAGGCAAGTACAAAAAGAATTTATGGCCGGTGGGTTTACTCGAGCATTGAGACAAGCAGCTGTGACAATATGAGGTATTACCAGCTTTGCCAGGAGAAGTAAGGTAGTGGATGTGTAACATATGCCAGCATAGCTAGCTGGAGTTTTGTGAAGAATTATATGTCATGTGTATATCAAACTGATTTGTACAGGTGCCTGTGTTGAAAATGTATTTGCAAAGCTGCTTGTATTAAAAATGTAGCAACAGTGGGTCATGCTGAACAGAAAAGAAATACACCTGTATGTCAGACTGTATTGTAACAGAGGATACTGGAAGAGAAGATGTTAATCTCAGTCCAGCTAACGTGGAAAAATATTCTGAAAATAAATTACGTGGTTTAGGCCATAAAGATTGTATCTTACAGTTCTAATTGCAGCCAGAGACATAATGTCTGTGAAAACCAGGACTAGGAACCCTACTGTATTGTCCTTAGGGGTGAACTACATGCTACCCTGGAAGGGTGGAAGCTTTTGAAATGGTTTTATAGCCTCCAGATGCTATAACACATCTTAGCAATGTTCTAGGTGTGTGTATTATGGCACATATGTGTTAGGTTCTGGCTCATTTTCTAGAAAATGGGGTAATGTGGGAACCAGGATTCAGATGACAAGATGTATGTGATGTAATTCTGTAATTCAGCACTGAAATTATGTTTTAATACTAGATCAGACAGAAGTCTCAGGGCAGTCTGTTTTTGAAACCTGACTAAGAAGGACCACTAACCTTCTTCATCTTGCATTGCTCTAGTACATGAACTAGGGGGCAGTAATTCTTTAGATCAGTCAGGAAAATATAGTGAGATTAGTTAAGTATTGTTTTTATGTATCTGTGTGGACCTTTCCATCTGTGTTATTTTAATATTTCCTGTCACTGAAACTCTGGTGTCTGTTGTACATAGATATTTAGTATTTATTGGTCGCATAATTTGTACCTGATCTTCAGGCTACTACTGTAGGAAAGCTTCTCACATACTTTGAAAATACATATGGGCATGATATTTCTGGACTTCATGTTGTATACTTTTTTGTGTCTGATTGTTGGGTATGGGGGCAGGAGAAGGGTGGAACTCATTCATGGAAAAATCTGATGCACCGTCTTGAAAAAATACATACCCAAATGTTTTATTTATCATCACATATGAAATTTATCCATAATCATTTTTTTTCCTTTAAATATTAATGGTTGAAACTACCCTACAAAGATTCTCTCACTTTTCAAGTATCTGCTACATATTTCAAATACAGTTTCTTGTTAACAGGAAATTCCTTTACAAGAAAGGTACCACAGGGCTCTGAACAGTTACAGGACAGCTTGATATATATTTTTTTAATACAATTCAGTTAGTAAGTCAGCCAGTGTGGCTGTTATTGGTCACTGTAAAATTAAAGAAACTTCAAAAGAGTGAAGACGCAAGCTGTTACATTCTTATTAAGGTTAAGTTCATGCAGATGCAATTTCTTATTGCTTCAGCCTGTGCTCATTTTTCAAATTACAATCATTTTTGAAAGATTTAGTTGCATCTGTGCTCACCATTTTCAAAACTTTGTGATTGCTGGGATTTTAACTGTCACCTTGATATCATACATAATATCAATGTGGTTAGCTACATCTTGCTAGAAAAGCCCCCTCATGCACATTAACTCTTAATTTCACAAATGCTTGGGAGACACTGCTTACTTTCTGCAGAATGGATTTACAGATTTAGAACTCCACAACCCAGAACTGGTAAGACTGGCTTGTTTGTTTAGTTTTCATCCTTTCTGCCTATTTTTAGGAACCTGTAAGTTAAACCTAGAGTTCTATCAGGCCACAACCCCATTGTGCTGATTATAAGAGACCCGGACTCAAGCCCTAGATCAGTTACAACAATATTAAAGTCAAAGCAGAATTTGTTGTGGAAATAAAATGGAAAATGTTTCAATTCTGGTTCAAGTGCCAGTAGCAGCTGACACACTTTTCTGTAAAATGGCCGACTTTTATTTACATGGTTGACTGTTACTCTTTAAGGTATTAAAAGGCAATAACATAAAACTCTTCTAAACTGAGAAATCATTAATTAAAAGTTCTAATAACACTCATCCCTGATAACCCAGATAAATATTCCCAAAATAAGGCTACTTTTCAAAAGCAAATTAATTACTTACTGCTAGAAATGCAGTACAGCTCTTTGTCTTCTCTGTAGAAAAAAAAGTCTGAAGGCTGATCAAGATAGCAAATTTTCCTCCATTTTCAGGAGCACAGTAGAAATTCCTTAAAAGCTCTCTATATAAATGGTCAGAAGATAACTAATAACTCCGTATGCAATCTATTTTCTGTGACCTGTATATCTCCATCTGTTGTATAGAGAATCAGTACACTTAACAAAGAAAGATCACATTTCTAGACAGTGGCCTACCTTTCCATCCTCCATTATGGTCTCTTGAAACCATTACATCTGTACTCTTTAAGACAGCCAAGAAATAGTCAACGGGACCTGGTTTCCTGCACCATAAATTCTGCACTACTTTTCTGACATTTTATGATTATACCTACTGGCAGTAGTTACTGTTTTAACCAAAGATAATCTCACCAGAGTCCTGCTGTCAGTATGCCATAGTTGTCCTTATCCTGAAACTAGATAAAGAGATATCTAATACCAGCAACTACCACCATACTTGCTTAATAAATTCTGACTAAAAGATGTGTGTTAAGTATTCCTTCTGTTATTGCCCTGCATTGGTTTGATTTTCTTCCTACTGGCGCTATGTCCTTGTCTACACAAATTCTGCAGACTGTCACTATATCACAGTCCAGATATAATGCTGTCTTATCCAGCCCTTTTTTCAGCCATTGCATACAAAGCATTTGATAGTATTGATTGAAACATTATACAACTTCTGCTGGAGGTCTTGGCTTACCTCCAGAGATTAAAAACTTCATTAACAATCTAGTTACCCAAGCTGACTTGGCATTCAAAATAAACTGCAGCTTGTCCCCACTAATTACTAAGTACACCAGTGTTATGGAAGAATGTCCCCTTCCCTCTTTTTTTCTTATTTATTCTTATTAAACAAATCTTTCTCAGATTATGACTTTGTTAAAAACAGCAGCATAAATTAAAAAAAAACATCTCTAGTGCCCAAGAATCCTTGGAAGCTTTTTATCATTGAGAGAAAATCTATAATTTAATATAAGCTTAACAAGGACAAAACCCAGATACCTTAAGAATATAGACCCTAGCAATAGACTCCCAAAGGTATGCAGTTGTGTCAAGTTCTTAGAGTGGAATTTCACGCAGGACTACCACAAAAGTAAAGAGCATTGAATTAAGATTCTTAATAACAAATTACAAGAGACTGACATTAGCTGGACAGTTCTAAAGCTACAACTGTTAGGATCTATAAACATTTTAAAACTAAAAAAAATTACCTTATTGGATTATTTTTTTTTTTAATTTTCCCCCCAAGGATTCATTGGACAACACTTACTGCAGATCACAGGAACTGAGGGTTTAATGTCCCTGATCCTGAGTGTTGCTTGCTAGCATATTGGCTTGCCAGCCTTCACACCTTGGCTGTAAAGTGCAATACATCTTGACATTTCTGTTTACATCCCTTTTGGTTGAAATGGAGCAAGTGTTAGTTTCTGTAATGCCAAAATGAATATCCTAAGGAGGGGACATTGGTGTACTTGGTGGCCTCTTTTGCAAAACCCCTTTCAAGAACATTTTGACATGCAACTGCCTTGAAAGAGGAGGAGCCATGGGCAGACATGCTGAAATGACTGATAGATGAGCCTTGACAGAGGAATAAGAAAGGCCATAGGATAATAGTTCACACTGATATTATAAAACCAGAGAACTCGCCCTGCATGAGTGCTGGTTGTGTTGTTGGCACCAACTAGAAAACCTTTTCCATTTGCTAATATATGATTTTATATTAGCAGGTTTTCTTGCTTCCATTAGTACCTGCTGCACGTCCTCAGAAAACCAGTGCCTAAAAAGAATTAAGACCCTATCATCCAGGCAGTCATTTGACAATGATTGATGTCGGGGTGTATCAAACTCCTCTGTTATTGTTTGAGAAGATCCATTCTGTTAGGGAGCTCGTAGTAATTGCCCTGGGCATTTCCAAAAGAAGGGAGAACCATGGTTGCCTGGGCCAGAAGGAAGCCACCACAGTGATCTTGGGGGATTCCTCCTGAATCTTCAGAAGTAGCATGGATGTTAGTGGAAAGGCATACAGGAGCATTCCTGTCCAAAGAAAATGAAAGGCATCTATCCTCCAGGCCTTCTTGCATAGAGTCCTGGAGCAGAATTATGTCAGTTGATTGTTCAGAGAGGAGGCAAAAAGGTGTACTTGAGGAACTCTCCACAGATGGATCAAATCTTTGAAGACCCCCCCCCCCCAATCTAGTTTTCATTTGAGTGTCTGCCCTGGTCCTGCTCAGTTTGTCTGCCACACAGTTTTGCTTTGATGGAATGCAGAATGCCTGTAGAGTGAGATTATACTGTGAAGCTGTATCTCAAGGTAACATGGTTAGTCTGCAGAGGGAGTACAACCTGGTTTCCCTTGCTTGTCGGTATCCCACATCACTGTGGTATTCTCTGCAACCACTTGAAGAGGTCCCAGGGACCAAAGATGGTTTAGAGAACTGAGTGCCTTGATCAGGGCAAGCATCTCCTTGATATTTGTGTTTGTCTCTGTCCTTGGTGTCCCACACCCCCTGCATTTTTGTCTCTCCTGAAACTGCTCCCCAAGCAAAGTCTGAAGCATCTGTGGTAACCGACTGCTTTGGAGCAGAGAGGCAGAAGGGGAGATCTTGATTTAAGGATATCTGTTGCCTCCACCAAGTGATTTCTCTTCTGACAAACACCAGTATTGAGATCTGAAAAGATAGACGATGTTGATGCTGGGACTAAAGAGATTTCAGATACCACTGTATCTTTCTCATGTGGAATCTTGCCAAGGGTATCATAAGAATCATAGATACCATGAGACCCAAAAGCCTGAGGTATTCCCTTGCAGTGGCTGAAGTCTGAGTGGAAAAAGATAGAAATAAATCTAAATAAAGATCAATTTTTTCCTCCTGAATAAAAGCTTTTTGAACTGAGGTGTCTAGTTGAGATTCCAGGAACACAATCTTGTGAGAGGGAGTCAAGAAATACTTTTGAATGTTCTGTTATAATCCCAGCTTGTGCAAGAGATCTCTCACCCAAGAGAGAAAAATGATTCCTGATATTTTGAAAAAGACTGCAAAGATAAGCAGGTTGTCTAAATACGGAAAATTGTGGATACCCTGTAGTGTGCAATGAGCTATAACTGGAGGAGACACTTTGTGAAAACTCTTATTGCAGTGGATAGCCCAAAGGGTAAGGCAGACAACAAATAATGGGATCCAGACATGCAAAACCTTAAGAAATACCTGAAGTGTGGATGAATAGGAATATGATGATAAGCATCTTTTAAGTTTAGTGTTACCAGGAAACTTGAAAGAGGAAAAAGAGGCAACAGGTTGTGAAGTGACATAATTTTGAATTTGGGCACTATCACAAACAGGTTTAAGAAAGAAAGCTTCAGAACTGGTTTCCATGCATTTTCTTTCTTTGAGACTAGGAACATCCTTGAATAAAACTCCTTCCCCACCCGGAAAGGAGGAACTGGTTCTATTGCTCCTTGGGACAGCATGTGATGAACAGGAGAAAACAAAACGGTCTGATCTGCAGGATGAGGAATGACCCCATGAAAAGGAGGAATTTCCTTCCACTGCCATCTGTAACCCTGAATAATTATTTTCAGAACCCATTTGTCTGAAACAATCTATTGCCAGAGAGAAAAATGGAGATTCAGGCTTTCTGGAAGAGAAAGAAAAACAGGTCAGGTTTAGGAATGCTGTATACAAATTCAAAAGACTGAGGAACTTTATACATCCTATCTGCCTTTTTAGGGACAGCTTGCTAACTGTCATGAAAATTGCAGGCAATAAGACACACATCCTCTAAAGCAGACAGGACGAGGAATAAGTGTAGGTTCTCAAAAATCATTCTGTAACAACTCATAGTGTTTTGAGGGAATGAGAAACCTCAGTGTTCTCCCACTGAAACACTGGGACATTTTAACAATAGTCTCTGAGGAAGACAAACCCCCACATGGGAAATCAGAAGGACAGTGGTTGGTCCTCTGAGTCTGAATCAAAAATCTGAAGACAATACTCTGAATCCATCCCTTCATCTTCCTGATCAGATTCAGAATCTTGAATCTCTTCAGGAAAGGTGCCGTCCCTCTTTCTTTTACTGGAAACCAGTATACAAGAAGGATCAATAGCCTGAATTGAACCCCAAGCCATTCCCAGTAAATTATTCCTATCCAAACAAATTTGAGGAGTAGAGACACACTTGGTTTTATGTTTCATTTTGACAGGATAAATGGGACCAACCATGTTATTAATGGAAGCTGCTGCTTCCCCAGGGATAGCACAGCATTCTGACACAACAGGGAAACCTTCCCTGTTTCCTCTCCCAGGACAGACAAGAGTGGTTCTCCCTTGTCCACCAAGGGAACCCCAATAGCCACAGAGGACTTGGCACACTCCAAGTCCATAGTGGCTTTAGGTGCTTCACAAGAGGGTTCCGGGATAAAAGATAACTACTCTGAGGTACAACAAATGGCAAGAGCAGAGTCACTCACCTGTGGCTGAGGCAACTTGCCAGTCTGCTGTGGTAGCAAAGGCTGTTTGCTTAACTGTTTCATGTGTTGTTGTTAATCTTGCCTTTATTCTCACTGATGGATTGGATCCGTCTCGGCCTTTACAAAAGCCCAAGGCCTTCAGCAAAGCTCATGGGCATCCCTTCCCTACCCATAATGCAGTTCCCCAACTTCCACAGATCTCATTTGGACCGCTGAGAGAAGGATCTTCTAGCAAGTTCTGGGCTAAGTTTTTTGCTATTGTTTACTTTACTACTTTTCTTATCATCTTTGTAAGTTATAATTAAAATTTCTTCAGTAGCTTAGTGCCTTCCCTTTAGTATAAATTTTTCTTAGTTTTTTTCCCCTTTCCGGTAGCGTCCATTTAAGTTAGAGGACGTCTAACTTGCACCCGTTTTAGTTAGAGGGTGTTCCTTTACCTTTCCCTTCCTCATATTTATTGGTAGTTGTTTTTTCCTCTCCCTTTCCAGTTACTGTTCATTTTAGTTAGAGGCTGTTAACCAAGTCCATTTAAGTTAGAGGACTTACCATCCTCCCTTTCCTGTTACTGTTGTTATTTTAAAAAAAAAAAAAAAAAAAAAAAGAGGGAGAGAGGTCTTTTATCTCCTTATCTTTCTTTAGCTTTAATTAGTTAGTGTGTTCTGCTTCAGTTTGCTAACTAGTTCTTGACCAGTATGTCCCAAAAAGAAGGCAAGCCCTTAGGATTCAAAAAATGTGAGAAGTGCAGTAAAAAGATGCCCCTTAGTGACTCACACACTTTGTGTACTGTTTGAGGCCTCTTCATCTACAAGGAGTCCTGTTCCACATCTAACACTTTCAACCAGAGTGCACTTATGGAATGAAAAAATAAGTTGATCTTGAAGGGGTTACTGAAAACCCCGTTTTCTGACGCTATTTCTACTGATCCATCCTCTCCAAAATCGGATAAGTCTGAGAGAGTGGGAAAACGGCCTACTCCAGCTCCGAAATCCTCATTGGAGCCAAAAGCCAAACAACCGAAAGTGTCCACTACGACAGCACCTATGGAGCAGACAGCAACCTCTGGAGCAAGGACTTCATCGGAGCAGACAGTGTCTTCTGCTCCGCAATCCTCTATTGACTCCTCAGCTCTGAAAGACCCATTACCTGCTGAATACTGTTATTGGAGCCGATCTCCATCCTTGGAGCAGATTACTTCTTGGCTCCCTACTCCCTTGACTCAATCTGGATTCCCAGCCTTGTCTACCAGGTCAACTAGGAGCCTGTCAGACAAAGATTTTGATAGGATGGTGCAGAATTTTCTCAAGACACCTGCCTTGGCCAGGCTTCTTTGGATCCTAACTCAAAGGAGTCGGATCAGACTCATCTTCCCCTTTCGGCGCCTATTCCTCCTCCGATCCATCCTTCGGTTTTGGAGTGGGAAGACTCCGATATCCAACTGGTGTCTGTATCGGGTTCAAGGCCTGTTGGCTCCTTGGATCCAGTGTCTGCCCCTAATGTGTCCACCAAGTTGGAGCAGGAGACCTGTGAGAGCCGACACTCACTGTTCAAGTCCACGGAGCCAACTTGGATCTCTTAGGATTCTCTTCAGGCATCTCTATTAGGAGGCAGGCCTGGATGCACCTTTGTGATTTCATGGAGCCTTTTAAGTCTTCCTTTGTTATCAGTGGCTAATGTCTCTGGGCCCAAAGTAAAAGAAATACTAATGTGGTATGAACAAGAGGTTAAGACCTTGTCTGCCATTGGGGTATGTTTTTCCACATCCATCAGACCATTTCCAAAGGGTCAGAGAGGTAGTGGAAAATGTGGTTTAAGAAAGCACAAAGGTCTTACCAGGACACACAAGGTGGTAGTTCCCCCAGAGGCAGAATGGTGAACAATAACAGAAGATGCCGCCCTCGCGACAGAGGAGGCCCACAGAATCAAGGCTCCAGAGAATCTTTCTTTGGCAGACCCTTTCAGCCCTCCTGAAGGAGTGTCCAACTGCTCGCCTCTTGAGGCAGTCAGGGGACGACTGTTGCTGCACCTAGAAACCTGGTGAGAGATAGCCAATGACAAATGGGTGCAGGACATACTATCCAGGGGGTTATATAATTCTCTTCTGTTTCCCCAGTCCCGTAAACAAATTAGTTCCAGACATTCCACCCAGTCAGAAGGAACAAGCAATGTTAGAAATTCAAAAGTTGCTAAGAAAAAGAGTCATCCAAGAAATCCCCGCAGACCATAGATGATCTGGAACTTGCTCAAGATTCTTTTTATTTCCAAAGGAGACAGGAGACCAGTCTTGGATCTCAGCAAACTAAATAAATCGATGAAGAAAACCAAGTTCTGGATGGTGACACTGCAGTCGATACTTCCATTCCTGGAAAAAGACAATTGGATCTGCTCTATAAACTTTCAAGATGCGTACTACCACATCTTAATGGAAAGGCGATCCAGAAGGTTCTTGCACTTCCAGGTAGGAGCCAGTCACTTCCAGTTTCAGGCTCTGCCCTTTGGTCTCACTACAGCCCCCAGAGTGTTCACCAAATGCATGGCGGTAGTGGCAGCTCACCTGAGACACCAAGGATTCCGGGTGTTTCTGTACCTGGACGACTGGCTCATAATTGCCCCAACCAGGCATCTGCTGCTACAAGCCAGGGGCTATTCACTTCAACTTTGCTCCTCCTTAGACATTACTATAAATTATTACAAATCTGCTCTAGATCCATCTCAAAACTTAAATTTTATAGGAGCAGAGATAGATACAACCACGCTGATAGCAAGACTTCCTCACAACGATCTACATTTACATGTGAGACTATTAATCAAGAAAACTCGAGCCAGTGCAAAACAAATGCTGCATGTTCTGGGGAAGATGGCAGCATCTATTGTACTTACTTCTCTAGCTCACCTAGATATGGGAATACTTCAGTGGTTACTTTCCACACAGTGGTCAATCCAGGAATTATCAATGTCACACAAGATTCTCATAACTACTTCTTGCAAAAAGGATCTTGAGTGGTGGATTTGCTCTCTTTTAGTATCTCAAGGCCAATTCCTTTATTCCCCATAAACTCCAGGCCATGTGACCACGGATGCTTCCCAGATAGGGTGGTGGGGCATTATCTGGGGGAGACAGTCCAAGGCACCTGGCAAGAACATGAAGCTCGTTTGCACATAAACATCCTAGAGATGAGAGCAGTGTTCTTGGCATTGCAAGCATTTCAGAACACTCTCCCTCTAGGAACGATAGCAATTCATTCAGACAATAAGTCAGTAGTCTAGTACATAAACAAACAAGGAAGAGCCAGATCTTACCCCCTTTGTCGAAAAGCTCTAAGGGTTTGGCAATGGGAATGTCATCCAACTGTTTTCTGGTTGCAAAACACATCCCAGGGGAAATCCAACATGATTACAGACAGACAAATTGAGCAGGGCCATATTATGGCCAGATGAGTGGTCCCTCAATCAGAATGTAGCAGAAGAAATTTTCTGAAAATGGGGCCAGCCTTGCTTTAGTCTTTTTGCTTCACCCATCAATCCCAAATGCAGGAACTACTTTGCCCTAATCTCTCCTATGGGGGGAATCACCAAGGAATGCATTTGTTCACAATTGGCCTCCTGTACTCCCATATGCTTTCCCTCTGTTTTCTCTGATTTACAAGTTGTTGCAGAAATCAATCTGTTGGAGACCACGATAATCCTGATTGCACCCTATTGGCCTCATCAGATCTAGTTTTCCTTGTTATGGCCTCATCTTCTGGACGAACCATGGATTCTGGACCTGGCTCCAGATCTACTGATACATCCATCAGGAATGAGACATCTCAGTCTCCAAAACCTCAAGCTGACAGCTTGGCTGCTCCAATTCCCTTAATTGCCAGATTTCCTCTTCTTTCCTCTCTGGTAAAACATATCTTGTTGTCCTCCCATAAAACCTCCACATGAAAATTGTACAGGAGTAAATGGAATACGTTTGTAATATGAGTGAATGATAACCAGATAGACCCCTTTTCTGCGCCCATACATTCTGTCCTGGAATTTTTAGTGAAACTTTTTCATGAAGGTGCGGCTGCTTCTACTAATAGAGTCCAACTAGCAGAAATCTCAAATTTTCAAGTGGAAAACAGCTCTACAATCATGTCGCACAGACTCTGTAAAGCCTTTTTGAAAGGACCAACGATGATTAGAACCCCATACAAGAATCCAACCCCTCCCTGGGATCTGAATTTTGTTTTAACAAATATCGCTTGTTCCCTCCTTTGAACCTTCTACCACTTGCAATCTAAAGTTTCTGTCTTGGAAAACACTCTTTTTAGGGGCTATTACCTCAACCAAAAGAGTCTCAGAATTGCAAGCCTTGTCCACCAAGCCCCCTTACCTGTTTTTTTATAAGGACAAGAGTCTCTTAATGCATTAACCCTTCATTTCTTCCAAAGGTCATGTCAGATAGTAACCTAAATCAATCTATTGAGCTGCAAGTGTTCTTACATAATTACCAGAACAAAGGCGAATACTCGTTGCATCTTCTAGATGTACGTAGGCAATTAAGTTTTTACTTCCACAGAACTTCAGGTTTTAGGAAATCAGATCAACTTTTCATATCCTACTCTGAGATGAGAAAAGTTCAGCCAGTCTCAAAGGTTACTTTATCAAGATGACTCACTTTTTATATGTCCTACATATACCATTCTAAAATCAGGTCTCTTCTCTTTCCTGTTAAAGCACATTCTGCCAGGTCGGTAGCTACATCTGCAGCTTTTCAAGCAAGGTTACCCTGGGATGATATCTGCACTGCAGCCACATGGGCAAAACTGCATACCTTTATTAACTCATTACAAATTGGATTTGGCCTCCAGGAGTAGAGCTTCTTTTGGTTCTATGGTTCTGAGGAATATTTTCCCATGAGCCACCCAGGAATTGGGTTGCTTGAGACGCAGTCCCATCAGTGAGAATAAAGTTGAGATTGACAACAACACACAAAGAAGTTATGTACTTACCATAACATTCCATGTGTGTTGTCCATCTCGGCCTTTATTCTCACAACCCACCCTCCATGCACCCTTCTAGATCTCCTGGGAGACCAAGTGGACATTGGATTAATGGATCTCAATAGCCTCATAAATACTGACCTTGACCTTTAATAAGCTTAACTACTGTGTACGTTATTTCATATAATAGACATTTGTGGCTCTCCTTATAATTTCTGGGTGGGCAAACAAGATCTGAGGAAGTTGGAGAACTGCACTATGGGTTGGGAAAGGATGCCAACGAGCTTTGCTGAAGTCCACAAGCTTTTGTAAAGGTTGATCTGACCCATCAGTGAGAATAAAGGCTGAGATAGACAACACACATGGAACGTTATGGTAAGTAAATAACTTTTTTTTTTTTTTTTTGCGGCTGAAAGAAGGACCGACTGTGGGAGTGACAATCTGTTACATGGTCAAAAATGGTGCTTCTGTCCTGTGAAAACTAAGCAACAATGTCAGTAAAACTACCAGTCAACAAAAGTTTTTTTTTTTTATGATGGAAAAAACACAATAAAAAGCACTTGCAAACATCATGACAGCCCCACAGCCTTAAATTATCCTGTGAATGAACATAATTTATCCACAGAAAATAGTTTTATCATTTAGATAACACTACTTTTAAATTGACAGAAACGAGTGCTCTGTTTAAAAGTGGGTTACAGTCTCAAGACAATTTTTTAAAACACAACACTCCTAACTTTAAAGTAACTTTCCTGAAGAGGTAGTGTAGATAGTATAGTAACTATCCTTTTGGGGAAGCTATGGGGGGGGTACGACTTGAACGACCCTTTGGATTTTCCCACACTGAGGAGATCCGAGAGGATAAAACAAAGGACACCAGTCAACTGCTACCCCCAATAGGGAGAAATATTAGAACAGGAGGAGATACTAACCCCTATTAGCCCCACTCGTAGTTTGATACAAGACAATGGTATAGTAGTCGAGGGGTACAGGCACAAGTATGCCAATTTTAGCATATACAATTATGGACATCGACTACACATGCTTTAGTTTGTTTAGTAAAGGTTTGAAGTTTGGGCGGCCACGGTGGTGCAGCGGTTAGCGTTGCCGCCTCACAGCAAGAGGTTCTCTGGTTTGATCCTCGGCTGGGGTGCCTTCTGTGCGGAGTCTGCATGTCCTCCCTGTGGTCGCATGGGTTTCCTCCGGGTGCTCCGGTTTCCTCCCACATCCCAAAGACATGCTGTAGGTGGATTGGATACTCTAAATTGGCCCTAGGTGTGAGTGCATGCGTGTGTGTGCCTTCTGTGGAAGGTTGGGCGCCGGGATGGCAACTCAACACCATAAAACTCCACTGCCAATCATGAGCGGACAGGTGATCCACTGTGGCGACCCCTAACCGGGAAAAGCCGAAAGAAGAAAAAGAGGTAAAGGTTTGAAGTTTGTACCTATTAACAGAAGTCAAATTACGAATGTTCTGATTGACTTAAAATTGTTTTTGAGAAAAAAGAACTTAGAATTATTAATACACCACGAAAGGGGGGGGGCATGAACTTGATTAAGAGAAAAAGTACTTACAATCCACCCCTTCACCCCAGTTAAAAAACTTTGAAATTCAGGTAGAAAGGGAGCTTCAACAGGGTCTGAATAAGAAAAGAAGACAATATAATTTGAATAAGGAAGAACACACCCTCCTGGATTCTTTAAGAAACAACCACCAAGTCAGGGTTATGAAACCCGACAAGGGGGGGGGTTGTTCTTATGGACAGTATTATTTATTCAGGCAAGATGTTGGATATGTTAAACAACACGGACAGATACAAGTTTCACATAATGCAATCAATATAGCCCATAGGAAGATTGATTTTATTCTTGTTGATAAAGACATGATTAGTCAAGATACCTATCACTTTTTAATTATGGAAAAACCAATAGTACCATCTATTTTTGGTATACCCAAAGTCCATAAGGATGTGGATAACCCACCACTCAGACCAACTGTGGCAGCCATTGGGTCTAAAACTTACCCTTTGGCTAAATTTTTCGACCTAAGGTTAAAAAAGGTCTGGTCTGAGTAGGCAAGCATTCTGAAGGACTCTTGGTATTTTTTGAGAAGTATCAACAATGACCTGTATAGTGATGAACTCATCTTTGTTACTTTAGATATCCAGGATTTATTTAATGTCATTCCTCACAAGTTAGGGTTAGAATGGTTTGAAGAAGCTCTTAAAACCAAAGGAAGTTTTGACGAAAACAGTATCTTGGTGTTTATGGATTTAATGGATTTCGTACTAAGACACAATTTTCTGTATTACGAGGGTAAGTTTCTTAGACAGTCAAGTGGAGTAGCCATGGGGGCCAGTTGTGCCCCCCATGTACGCTAACTTGGTATTGCCCATTTGGGAAGAGCAGTTTGTTTTTCATTCTGTATATTCTCAATATTGGAAATACTGTCGACGTTACTTTGATAATATTTGTATGTTTTGGATTGGACCTGAGGAGAAACTTATAGAGTTTATCGAGTACGTCAATAGTACTACTGACGTCCGTAAATTCACGCATAGCTTTTCTAGGGAACACTTACAATATTTGGATGTGATGATTGAAAAGATACCTGAAGTCAGAAAATTTAAGTCCAACGTTTACAGAAAAGTGACTTTTTCAAACTCCTACTTGTTTTATACTTGTTTTACACTAGTGCCCACCCTTTCAAACAAAAGAAAGGAATTTTGAAAGGGCAGTTCATTAGGAGTAGTAGGATGATTTCCCTTGATAGGGACTTCAACTTAGAAAGTAAAAAACTGAAAGATATGTTTTTGGAAAGAAATTACCCCCTTGCTTTAATAGAAGTATTGAATGAAATAAAAAATGGGAGGGGGGGTTTAGTCCCATCTTAGGGGTATTGGAACACACTGTAACCAACACAGAGAATACACCTACCCCGGACACAAATTGGAGTAGTAATTTCATCTTGAAATTTAGTACTGACACTTATTTGGTTAAAGACATTATTTCTAGAAATTGGGGGAAGTTTGGAGACTATTCTGACTTGGACTTGTTATTCAAGGACCCCTCTGAAATTTACTTATAGGAAGGGGAAAAATATTAAGGAAATGTTGGAATACAGAAAACCAAAGCAGGGTAGGCAGAAGAAAGGCACTTTTAAGTGTGAGACTTGCTCCCAATGCTCACATGTTATGCAGGGGAAGAGTTTGTATTTAATGGAGAGGAACACAAAGTTAGAAACTAACATGTTCTCCAACTGTGACACCTTGGGGGTCATATATATCGCCATTTGTAAACCCTTTGAAGCCTTCTACATAGGGAAGACCACAAGGAAGTTTAAGAGGTGAATATATGAACATCTCTACGACATTAGTAAGCAACACACTAATAATGCACTATTTAGACATACCACACTTTGTAAAGATGCAGTTTTTGTTTTTTTTTTGTCATAGAATAAATAGAACAGGACCCTCGAGGTGGTCCGTGGGAGACAATGATAGAGTAACGGAACTATTTTGGCAGTTAAGCTTGGAGGCCAACAGTGAACTAGGCTTGAATGACTATATTTCTTTAGCCCCTGTCCTTAAACTTAGATCTGCTAAACTATGATGCTTTTATTTAGCATTATTTCTTGACCAGTAGATGGCAGTGTTTTACTAGTTTACCACAGTGGTTTTGTTTCAACACAATTTAAAACTTTGGTGTAACACATCTTTTTTACTTATTTCTGTGACATTACATTTGATGGCATGCATTTTATGTATTTACATACTGACTATGTGATTCAATGTTTTTTTAAAATCTGCTTTTTAAAAAAAACCTGTTACTGTAACAAGTAACTATTTGTTTTAGGAGTTTTTATAGTTGCATTTTTACAGTTGCACTTAGAATGCACTACATTCAGTTATACTAAATGTTTTAATTGGTTAATTGTTTTGTCAATGGGACGGGAGGGTTATTTAAGGAGATTACTAGCTTGGCTAACTATTCATTCTGATGAAGTATAAGGACGAAAACGCAAGTTATTGTTTTGTGGCGTTAAATAAACATTTTTTTTGGTTCACTGACCTGAAGAGGCGTTTTGTTTGCTGGTTCTGCAAGTGCTTTGGTTTTTTTGTGATTTTGGTACTGTTTCTCAGCACTTTTTCCTTCTCAGTTGTTTCCTGAAGAGGAAAGTAATAAATCATCAGTAAAAAGTAAGAAAGACATTTTTTTCCCTAAATGGAACTTATCTGCCCAGTCAAGGAAAGTATAAGCCAACCATCGATCCTCAAAAGCCTCAGAGGAGTGTAGTCTTCGGTGGCAGGAAAGCTCTGAAGGGCTTTGCGCCCAAACATGCCTTAGTCAGCTCAGACCGAGCCGCTTGACAATTTAGGTGCATGGAAGGTGCCCTGAAGCTTTGAAAGTTGGCCAGCTATTATTTCCTCATCAGGATATAACCCATATAGCTAAAGCTTCTGTAGCAGTGATCAATATGAAGAACATTTTTTTCTTGTTGGTCTTTCACACTAAATATGAGTCTGTTACAGGAAGCTGTATTATCTGTAAACAACTTTCGCTTAAGTAGCATCCAGTCTCAAACTGCTCATTTAAGGCGGGCTTTTGGCAACTTTGATTTTAGTTTCTTTCCTAAAAAATGTCTAATTCACTTGTACACCCAGCTAGTGTCCGAGTCTCAGGAAGGATTGTCATCTCTTGTATTGTGAGTGGAATTTGCTCACACTTACACCAAGACATTTACAAAACATGGAGGCAGTATAAACAATACATTATATCACTGATGAGTGGACATGTACAATAAAGGATCTACCATTGTGTCTATTTAACACTAGGAAGGCTAAGGTGGACATCCCTTCTCGTAGATAAGTCCTGCTAACATGGACATGTTCACAAAAGAATGTTGAAGGATTCTTGGTGGAATTGGCTTAAAATTCATGACTGGCACACACAAACAGGAGTACTTTTAAGCAAATTACAACAATTGAGATTCATTTGGACTATGAAATTTGGATTCTAGGAAAGGTAAAACCAGTTGATAAAATACTTCCTGACTTTTGCACATAGCATTTTTGGCCACAAAACAATTTTGTTTCTTCTGGAGTACTTTCTTAAAAAAATCGCAACTTAGCTGGTATTCTATCTCTACGATTTTAAAGACAGGGTCTAGCGGGGGGGGGGGGGGGCACTGTTTCTTTTATTATTATTTTTTTTGTTATCTTCGTAACATTCATTGTTATGACTTGAGCAAATGTGTTTTTAATTTTTGTTTTGGAAAACCTAATTTTGTCAGGTTTGATTCCACACAGATATTATCATAATAGGAATGCATGAAACAGCCACAGATTCTGTAGTACTTCACAAGTTGTGTGAATTGTGCTTTCTGTAGAATGTTGTATACCAGAAACATTCTGCCGCATGTTACAGCAGACGCATTGTGCCATCATAGCAATGGACAAGTGCTAAGTGGCCACTGTTGCTTCACAGTAATATATTTTGGGAGTTAACACTGTAATTCCTAAAAGCAGAATGGTGTGTTCCTTTGTGCTTTATCATAGATGTACTACAAGCTTGCAGTTACACTGCTGTTTTGCTAATATCACTGCTAGATGAAAGATTTTTTTTTAAGTATTGGGGGTTATTTCAGGATCCCTCTGTCCATGACCATTTGTTGAGTTATATAAGAAGCAATGCATAATGAGGGGTGGTTTAGAGAATGAAAGTCATTTAAAAATAAATGCTGTCAGGTTTCTTTTGTCAGTACTTATATCTGTGCACCTTCAAATGTCCAATAGTACTTTGTGGTGAATTTCTCTGTTGGAAAATATGGTTGGTATCAGAAATGCTGAAAGAATGCTGAGTCACTCTGCTGTTATAATATATCCCCTACCCCCCCAAAAAAGAAACCAGTACAAGAGAAAAAAAGAGAATAATAATTTACCCTTTATGCATGTCATTCTCACAAGCTAGTGATATACGATCGCAAAGTATCATCTTGTCTACGGTGGTATTTAAAGCATATTTAGTCTATGGCTGCATATGTGGAAAACCTTGTACAATTACTAATATACCTTGTTAATTACAGTCATTTGCAAATGTTGCACTCTGTGATTCTGCTTTTTTCACTTTAGAAACAAAATGCCAACTACTACTAGGTTTGTATGAAACAAATGCACAGATTTTAGAAGTCAATACTGTTTGTGCAGGAAAAATAATTAAGTAAAAGTTCTATTTCTTAGTTATCTGATGTGTCCACATTATGTTATTTGTGACTGGTTCTGTGCTATGTGCAATACAGAGGGTTTTGATCAAGAGATTTATTTTATTTTATTTATTTATTTAAATTTGTTGACCGGGAGTGTCCGACTGGACGTGGGTCCATTTTCAGCGGAGGCCCGGGGAGAAAAGCTCCACAGTAAAATAAACAGACAGTAGTTACATTGGATTACATAGTGATTAACAATTTAACATAGAAATTACTTACAACATATTTACAGATGAAGAACATAGTACATCAGTAGACAACTAGAATCTTTATCTGTGAAGTACATAACAGGCATTAACAAATGTAACAATGAGAAGTTCCTGCTGTATAATAAGTACTAGGCTTATGAGCATCTGAGCTTGCTATCATCAAGGTAGTTAGTGGAGGTGAAAGAAAGGTAGTAGTTGGATGGGGTGGATGATATTAGAGTGGGAGTTGCAAGGGCATAGCCAGCATGTTTTTAGGTGCTTTTAATAAAGTTTTGAAGTTGGTGCATGATGGTACGGAGGTAATTGTGGGTGGGAGTGAGTTCCATAATTTGGCTATGGCGCAAGAGAATAGTGCTTCACCAGCAGAGTTATTGGCTTTAGTGATCTGCAAGTGATTTTTGTTGCTGGATCTTAGTGGTCTGGTGGTGCGATAGGGTTGGAGTAGATTCTGGAGGGATGGGACATTTAGTGGATGGTTTACTAGTTTGTGGGCGAGTGAGAGTTGATACCACTGAAGGAGGTGAGGGAGTTCAAGCCAGCCCAGTTCAGCAAGTGAGAGACAGTGGTGACTACGGTAGGATGCCCCTGTGGCGAATTTTGCGATTTTGTTGTAGCAGGTCTCTAGCTTGTTTAGATCACATTGCCTTAGGTTGGTATATACTGGAGAGGCATAAAGTAGGGTGGAGATAAGGTGGGAATTTGCTATTGAAATCTTTGCTGCTTTGGTGAGAAATTGTTTATTTCTGTATAATGCTCCTAGTTTTTGTGGACTTTTTTTATAGTCATGAATATGTGAATGTCAAGTTTTAGTTTATTGTCTATTTCCACTCCTAGCAATTTGGTGTGTTCAGTTGGGTATATAGTGGTGTTGTCTTTTGCTGTGATGTTAAAGTGAGAGTTGTTTTGAGTATGTTTGGTGGGTTGGAAGATGAGTAGTTTAGTTTTGTTTGGGTTGAGTATTAATTGGGCATCGGATAACCATGTTTCAACAGAGGAAAAGGCTTCCTGTGTGACTTTTGCAGTTTGGGTAGGGACTGGGCTGAGCAGATGATGGTAGAGTCATCTGCGTATTGGATGAGTGTGCCATGTTTGGTGGCAGAGGCTAGATTATTGGTGTAAACAGAGAAAAGTAGGGGTCCAAGGATGGATCCTTGGGGAACCCCTATGGAGACAGGTAGTTGGGGAGATATGTCATTCTGCCATACAACGGATTGTTGGCGGTCAGACAGGTAACTCTGAAACCAGTTGGTGACTGATTGTGAGAAGGATAGGTTATTGAGGACAGAGATAAGTTGTTTGTGTGGGACCATGTCAAATGCTTTAGATAGGTCTAGGAAAGTAGCAGAGGAGAGATAGCCATTGTTTTTATGCTGAAGGATAGTGTTAGTAAAGGAGAGTAAGGCAGTGGTGGTGGTGCTATGGTTTGGTCGGAAACCATGCTGAGTACTGGAAAGGAGGTTGTTAGTAAGGAGGTAGTGTGAGACCTGAGAGTATATGCATCTCTCTAGTATTTTGGAGAGTGGGGAGAGAATAGCTATGGGGCGGTAATTGGTTAGTTCTGCAGAGGGTCCGCCTTTGTGGAGGGGAATTATATGTGAGACTTTCCACAATGTGGGAACGTAACTTTCTGACAGAGATCGGTTAATCAAGATGGATACTGGGTAGGCCAGAACATCAGCTGCGATTTGTAGGTATTCACTTGGGAGGTTGTCTGCTGCTAATTTGGTGGGTTTAAGTTTAGTTAAGAGTTTTTTATGCTGGAGGTAGGTACAGGAGAAAAAGAGAAGGCAGTGGGGAGATTACTAGTTGAAGGTGTGGGTTGGAGGGGAGGGGTGTTGTGTTGTTTAGCTAGTGATAGTATGGTTTGGGTGAAGTGTGTGTTGAATGAGGTAGCAATATTTTCTGAGGAGTGAGGGATGTTAGGAGGAGGGGTACTGACTTTACCTGGGTGGAGGATGGAGTTTATGGAGGACCAGAATTGTTTGGGGCTGTGTTGTGAGGAGTCTAGGGCAGACTGGTAGTATTGGAATTTGTCCCGTTTTATTAGCTTTTTGACTCTATTGCGTAGTTAGTTCTAGGAATTTCTGTCTAGCTGCGGGGGTTTTGGTTTTGCGCCAGTGCTCCCAGGCTTTATCCCTGTTTTTCATTTCTGACTTAGTGGTTTTCTGTAGCCATGGGGAGGGTTGTGCTTTGGTTCTGGAAAATCTTATGGGGGCATGGTAATTAAGGATGTTCAGGAAGGTAGTATTAAAAGATTCAACTGCGTCATCTAGACTGAGGTACTTTAGAGCATGCCAGTTACATTCTTTGAGGGATGAGATGAATGTGAGTGGGTTAAAGTTTATTTTTTTACGTATTTGACGATAGATGACAGGTTTAGCTTGGTACAGGTATTTTTTGAGTAGGAATGTTGGGGAGTTATCACTGAGGCTATCTGATGAGCAGCCTGTTATATATGACTGGGGGTTCTTACTGACTAGTATCCAATCCAGGGTAGAGTGCTTGCTGGAGTTTTTATTTATCCTTGTTGGTGACTGGACTAGTTGGGTGAAGCCATGAAGGTGTACATGATGGGTTGGATTGTTGCCAGAACAGGATTGACAGTCAATATTGAAATCACCTAAGATGATAGTTTCTTGGGGGAGATGGTGGGTAGACCAGCTGAGGAGGTTTTCTAGTGGAGGGATGTTTTGGCCAGGTGGGAAGTAGCATCCAGTTAATGTTGATGGTTTTGTTTCGGTTAATTTTGAGGTTGGTATATATTATTTCTTCATTGCCTATTTGTGGAGCTGATGATTTTAAGATCTGGATGTTTAGATGTTGTTTAAATATTATAGCTACACCACCTCCTTTTTTGTTTAGCCGGTCTACTCTTAGTATGCCGTAACCTGTAGGGAGTATTTGCTCACTGGTAATGTGAGGTTTTAGCCAGGTTTCTGTCAGGACGACTATATCTGGGGAGTATAAGTCTATGGTGGCATGGAGTTCATGGACTTTGTTGGATATACTTCTAACATTTAGGCTTAGTAGAAGGAAGTCACTTGGCTTTCTATTGGCTGTAATATGGGAGAAGTTGTGGTTTCTAGTCTGATTATGAGGATTGGGGTTGGAGATGGTAGGGCCAGGGTTGGGGTTGATGTCTCCACTTAGGGCTAGTTTTGATATGCATGAGATTATTAGTTTTCTCAGTTTTTGAATGTGTTTGTTTATAAGGGAAATTTTATGATTGTTCTCTGTGGGTAATAGGTATGCTGGGAGGGTTACTATGTTAAGTTGTAGGGATGCTTTACGTTTGAGTAATATAGTTGGTAGAATATGTGGGGGGTGCATAGGGATGGTTCTTGAGCTGGTGGGAGGGGAGCTGAGTATGGGTGAGACATGGGTGGTGGTGTGAGTAGTAGTACAGTGGTAGTGGTTGAGTGGGGGAATGATGGAGCTTTGGTAGGATGTAAGATATGCAAGGAGAGTGCATGCAGTGAGCAAAGGAAAGGTATGCTTGTACATGTCAGTTGAGGAGGTGTGATAGTAGAGGGAATATGGAGGAGGTAGTGTTGGGTTAGCGCAGTGGTTGGCTATTGGAAAGATGGGAGGGGTTTGAGTGCAATAAAGGTGGGACCACTGGGGGTGGGAGGGAATAGGGGGCAGGGCGGGGAGCGAAGCAGGTAGAGACCCTGTTAGGTTCTTGTATGAGGGGCTGGAAACAATCACAAAGCAAGACAAGTATGTGTTAAGAACAATCACAATTGACCAAGGACTGCTCTGAAACTGTAAGTCTTGTCTTAATTTCTCAGGTGGAAAACCAGGATAACCTTGTATCAGTAGGCTACTGTGGTATAGTTTAAATAAACAAACACACAGTATTGATCAGTTATGGAGACTATTTGCTAACAGAAGGGAATAAGAGAAAGTGGAAGATGTGTGTGGTGGTGGTGGTGGGGGGAGGGCTGCTTACAGCCAAAGCACAGTGCTCTCCAGGGGAAAATGAAGATTGGCTCAAACAGTTAGACACATACTCAAAGTTAACTGTAGCTGTTTGCAGACAGTTCAGACCCAGACTGCACTTTTCTTGTAGGAATGTTAAAGGTGGTACCGCAGTTGAATACTTAAGAGTGGTGTTAGGTCTAGAAAAGAAGAGTACAGAGAGGAGTAAGCACTTTTGAGATGGTAAATATATATTATAAAGATTATAAAAAACACACTGAGCAAATAGCTACCACATGCAGGACAATGTCCTGAACCACTACTTAGTATAAAAAACCCAGACAGTTATGCAGCCACAGATAAAAATATAGCGAGCAGCAATCTGTCGTGGTTCTCTAATGTGATTCTATCCACCAGTAACAGCACAAACTTATAGAAATAATTTAGACACTAGTATGAGCTGTCTACACACAACACTATTACATGAATAACATTAGTGAACAAGGTGCAGCTATGCAAATAGAACATACATACTATTATACTAGTAACAACTTGGTGCATGCCATAGTCACGTCAATAATAAAGCATAAAACATATTAGATGTCTAACACAATTCAACATAAACATATACAGTTGTAAAATGTCTAATACAATTCAACATAAATAGGCATTTACAGTTGTAAAACACTTACTGGAGAGACACTGAGCCTTCATGGGGCCTGTAGCAGAGTGGATTGTAGTTTTACAAATGGTGCCTGCCACAGGTAATATTTATTAACTCTGGGATTGTCTTAAGGTAATAAACAGGAAAGGGGAGGGGAGAACAAGGGTGTGAGCAGGAAGTTCTTTGTACTGCTGCTAATGAGCCAAAGCAAGACAAGTATGTGTTAAGAACAATCACAATTGACCAAGGACTGCTCTGAAACTGTAAGTCTTGTCTTAATTTCTCAGGTGGAAAACCAGGATAACCTTGTATCAGTAGGCTACTGTGGTATAGTTTAAATAAACAAACACACAGTATTGATCAGTTATGGATACTATTTGCTAACAGAAGGGAATAAGAGAAAGTGGAAGATGTGTGTGGTGGGGGGGGGGGGGCTGCTTACAGCCAAAGCACAGTGCTCTCCAGGGGAAAATGAAGATTGGCTCAAACAGTTAGACACATACTCAAAGTTAACTGTAGCTGTTTGCAGACAGTTCAGACCCGGACTGCACTTTTCTTATAGGAATGTTAAAGGTGGTACCGCAGTTGAATACTTAAGAGTGGTGTTAGGTTGGAGAGACACTGAGCCTTCATGGGGCCTGTAGCAGAGTGGCATCTTGGCAGCCATGTCAAGAACGCACAATAACAGATTATGATCTGCGAGACCCAATCATAACACTTTATAGGGATATAAAGTTACATGCATCATATGCTACCTGTTACAAAGAAAAATAAAAAAGCTGAAGTATTTCACTGGCTTTGAAAGCCAGTAAAGCACTTAATGAGTGTCATTGCATAGACAGCAAGAAGCAAGTTACTTACATTCTGACATCTGTAAACTTTCGTGGACATGGAAAGAAAGATATTCAGGAATGGATTGAGAGTGAAGGAGAATCCCTTCCGTTATATCTGATTGTAACAGTGCCTTGGGTATGTGTAACATTTGATGTGATAGTGTTCAATCTCGCCGTTTGTTCTTACACATGGGTTCGGAGCCGATCCTCGGCTCCGTGTCGCTGCAAGCTCTGCATCGAGAAGAAGCTCGAGACAACCTAATACCCACAATCCCCCTCTGCCTTTACCTCAGATCTAGTTTGCCGCTGCTGCGTTCGCATCGCTGGGATCTAGCTCGAGCAACTTGAGATAAGATATAACTTTAATTTTGTTATATTTTAGAAAAATTTGTTCTAAAAGTACCTTTTGGTAGACATAGTGTATGTGTGTGTGTAGGTAGAATTTCTCGGTACCGTTAAGTTTATTTAACTGGTTAGAGTTTTTCGGGGCCTACCACCCCTTACTTAATTTGACAACCGGACTGACTTATACATCGGATTTGACTTTTTTCTATTGGATTTGTCTCTTATACCGGACTTGACTTTTTCTCTTTCTGTAAGATGTCTGAGAAAATTAAATCAGGCTTTAAACGTTGCCAGTGTGGCCAAAAAATGTCAGTTACTGACAACCATAGTTCCTGTGTCTACTGCCTTGGCCCTCTCCACTTACAAGAGGACTGTTCAATTTGTCACTCTTTTAGTGGGAGGGTCATGACAGATAGGCGCAGGAAACTCATGGACAGGGGGTTATTAAAACCTTTCTTTCAGGAGGCTCTGGATGCTTCAGACCAGGCATCCAAATCCTCGAAGGAATCGAAGACGTCGGAGCCCAAGTAATCGGCTCCGAGCTCTTCGAGTAAAGTTAGATCACCGGTTCCACAGACTTCGGGGCCGAGTGTTCAACTGGTGTCAGTTCCTGAGCCTCGAGTCTTGGAACCGGTAATGGAGCTCCCTCCCTCGACTCTATTGAGGTCGGCTCCGTCTTCGGTTCCTTCGACCCGTTCTTCTTCTAAGCTCTCCGATGTCGATGTGGATCGTGTGGTGCAGAAGTTATTGGAGCATTCGGCCCTATCCAAACTTATTTCAGTTTCCACCCAGTTGGTGTCGAAACTTGAAGGCCTCCCATTGTCTCCATCCATTCCTCCTCCGAGACCTGTCCAGTCTTTGGAGCCAGAAGAGGTTGATCTTCTGATTGTGGAGCCCTCGGGTCCAGAACCGTCCTTTTCTCGGTCTGTTCCTCTCACCTCGACTCCGTCGGACCGGAGTCTCGGAGCCGACGATCTGTCCTTGGTTCCGGGGCCGAGTCGAACCGACGTTTCGGTTCGACTCTTCCCCTCGGGGCCTCGGCGCGGATCGATTCGGCTCCGTCCTCGGGGTCGATGCCTTCGGTGCCTGTTTCGGGGATTCTTCCCATTTCTTCGGAACCGGGAGATTCTTCGACTCGGGACCCGGGGGCTTTCGATCTAATGAGGAAGGTGTTGTCTACCCAGACAACCACATCAGTAGAAGCAACCTCTCCTCCCCATAAAGGGCCGTTATCCTCCTCTGCACCCACGGCCACATCCAAGCGTCGAGCACCGGTGTCTCAGCCACCCCTGGAGGGTGCCCCCTCTTCCTCGGAGGCTTCTTCGGATGCTCCCCACGAAGAAGTCCCTAGGAAAAGATTGTGTAAGAGGAGACACTTAGATTCTCCACAAGAATCCTTGACATCCGATACTGACTTAGATGAGTCAGAAGGGTCCCCTAAGTCACCTTCAGAAGATGTCTCTTTTTCTGACATATTGGAGATCCTGAAACAGAGAGGTGACTGGCAGTCCCTCCCCCCTTCTGAGGATGAGTCAGTCTTGCTGAAGGCATTCGGTGCTCGCCCTTCCTCCTCCTGGGTCACTCCGCCCTTGATGAATTAATGGAACTTATTGCTCGAAGGCGTGAGGCTCCTGACACAGTGGAACCAGTCCCAAGGAAACCCAATAAGTATATCACTGCACCCCAGGACAAGACTTACTTGACAAAAGGAGTTCCAGTGGACGCTATGGTGGTGGCAGCGCCACGAAAAAGGAGATGTCGGAATCTTCCTCATCTGTCCATCCCCTAATAAAGATTCTAGGACTATGGACAGGTATGGGAAGCGCATTTTTAGTTCAGCGGCTTTTTCCATGCGATCCCTGAACTATTTGACCCACTTTACACGACTACAGAGGGATCTAGTCAAAGAGTTGGGAGATACCCTCCAGGGTACTACAGATGCTGCTGTCTCAGAGAAAGTGACAGCGCAACTTAATACCCTTACATCCATTGTGAACTCGTCCATGAGGCTGATTTCTTACGCGGCGAAGGTTCGAGTAGGGCAGCAGCTTCAGCGATTGCTCTTCGCAGACAATCCTGGATGCGCTTATGTTCATTCGGAAGCCTTCAAGTCTTCCTTTACTAACGCCCATTTGACGGTGCCACTCTTTTGGCCCCAAAGTAAAGGAGACCCTTACCGGTGTGAGCAGGAGGGAAAGACTCTGTCTGCTGTCGGAGTCCGTTTTCCACCCCAACCAGACCGTACCCCAAAGGGCAACGTGGTGGAAAAATGTGGTTTGAAAACCCCAAGGATCTTTCCCAGGCACACAGGGTGATGCCCTTCTAGAGGCAGAGGAGGGGCAGAGGTGGAAGACGCCGCCCTGGTGGCAGAGGGGTCCGCAGAATCAAGGTGACAGGGATACACTCCTGGTAAACCTTTCCAGCACTCCTGAGAGGAGGCCCGACTGTCCTGCTCTGGAGGCAGTCGGGTCGCTTAGCTTTATACCCTCAGGCCTGGCAAAACATAACTACAGACAAGTGGGTAAAAAGCGTAGTTACCAGAGGTTACAATATACCATTTCTATCCTATCCTATTCCAAAGAAAAGACTCCCAGATGTGCCGCCCCATCTGCGAGAGCCAGCAGCTATAGAAATTTCAAAGCTGCTAGAAAAAGAGTCATCCAACCAGTCCCAGCGGACCAAAGAGGATTCGGAACTTACTCAAGGTTCTTTTTAGTTCCAAAGAAAACAGGGGACTGGAGGCCCATTCTGGACCTAAGCGACCTCAATACCTTTGTCAAGAAAGAAAAGTTCGAATGGTCACGCTTCAATCGATCCTTCCATTCTTACAGAAGGACGACTGGATGTGCTCAATAGATCTGAAGGATGCATACTACCACATCAAAATGGCCAGGGCATCCAGAGATCATTTGCGCTTCCGGCTGGGTGCCAGTCACTTTCAGTTTCGAGCCCTGCCCTTTGGTCTGACCTCAGCCCCAGGGTCTTCACCAAATGCATGGCAGTGGTAGCGTCTCACTTGAGACGCCTAGGATTCCAGGTGTTTCCGTATCTGGACGACTGGCTCCTTTCTGCCACCACCCAGCGTCAACTAGTACAGGCCAGAGACTACACTCTTCAACTGTGTGTTCACCTCGGAATTTCCGTAAACTTCGGAAAATCCTTACTACAGCCATCACAGCGTATCTTATTCATAGGAGCGGAATTAGATACACATCAGTTAATTCTAAGACTTCCTCCAGAAAGGATACTTTCACTTCAGACTCACATACGTCTTCTTCTTTTGTCCAGGAAATCCCCAGCAAAACTGGTACTCAAGGTTTTGGGACTCATGTCAGCTTCTCTTATTGCAATACCCTTGGGAAGACTGCACATGAGAGTCCTACAATGGCTACTGTTTGCACAATGGTCGTTCCAACAACTACCTCTGACACACGAGATTCTTATAACGAACACATGCAAATCACACCTAAACTGGTGGCTTCAGACTTGCAACCTTTCCAAAGGGAGACCATTTGTGCTACCCACGCCGACAGCTACGGTGACCACGGACGCTTCCCTGATAGGGTGGGGGGGCATCTTTCAGGGACAGACAGTCCAAGGCGAATGGACCAATTTAGAGTACAATCTGCACATCAATGTTCTAGAGTTGAGGGCAGTGTTTCTAGCGTTGCAACACTTTGCTCCCCTTCTTCCTCTGGGAACTATTGCAGTTCAGACGGACAACATGTCTGTAGTCTGGTACATAAACAAGCAAGGGGGAACCAAGTCCTATCAGCTATGCAGAGAGGCCATGAGAATCTGGCAATGGGCGGAGTCCACGGGTCGCTTTCTGATAGCAACGCACATCCCGGGGTCATCCAACGTCATAGCCGACAGGCTGAGCAGAGCAACTACACGACTACAGAGGGATCTAGTCAAAGAGTTGGGAGCACGAGTGGTCCCTAAAACAGTCAGTTGCGAAAAAGATTTTTCGCACGTGGGGCCAGCCTTCCTGCGATCTGTTTGCGTCTCCATTGAACGCCAAATGCAGGAGCTACTTTGCCCTATTACCCCCTCCAGGGGAAGTCCCCAGGGACGCACTGATTCACGATTGGCCCCCGGGTCTCCTGTACACATTTCCTCCCTTCCCCCTGATCACAAAGTTTCTCCGGAAAGCCAACAACCTACACAGGACAATAATCCTCATTGCCCCATTCTGGTCTCGTCAAATTTGGTTTCCCTTCCTCATGACACACTGCATTCGGGGACCCTGGATCCTGGACCCAGAGCCAGATCTATTGACTCACTCGTCAGGGGCTCCCCACCCCTCGCTCTTGTCCCTCCATCTAGCAGCTTGGCTGCTCCAATTCCCAACTTAGCCAGGTCTGATCTTCTTTCACCTGCAGTTCAGGATATATTAGTGGCTTCTCATAAAGCTTCCACTACTAAAACATATACTAGTAAATGGAAGCGCTTTGTATTCTGGGCAAATACACAGCAAGTGGACCCTGTTATAGCTCCTTTGAATAAAATATTAGAGTTTTTAACAGAATTGTTCCATCAGGGTGCTTCTCCTGCCACATTAAGAGTTCAATTGGCTGCCATTTCTAATTTCCATGTGGAAGAATGTGGGGCTCCTGTTATGGCCCACAGACTTTGTAAAGCCTTTTTAAAGGGTCTTTTCATATTAGACCACCAATTAGATCTCCTCGTCACCTTGGAGTCTAAACTTATTATTATCTAAGTTGATGCTGCCCCTTTGAACCAGCCTCCTCTTGCCCATTAAAATTTTTGTCGTGGAAGACTCTCTTTTTGGTAGCCATTACATCCGCTAGGCAGTATCTGAACTTCAAGCTCTCTCCATTAAACACCCTTATTTGATCTTTCACTCTGACAGAGTTTCTCTTCGCACTAATTCATCCTTCCTTCCTAAAGTTTGTTCTATTAACAATATTAATCAGTCCATTGAATTACCCACTTTCTTCAAGAATCACTCCAATAAAATGGAGTATATGTTACACAAATTAGATGTCCACAGACAACTAAGGTTTTACTTGGATAGAACAAAAGATCACAGGAAATCTGATCAACTTTTGTAGCCTTTGCTGATAACAGAAAAGGAGTAGCGGTTACTAAAAGAACTCTTTCTAAGTGGTTAACTGATTGTATCATCTATGTCTGTGATTCTTCAGATCAAACTCTTTTGCACAAACCCAAAGGACATTCCACAAGGTCAGTGTCTACATCCCTGGCTCATGCAGCTCGCCTACCACTAGACGCTATTTGTGCGGCTGCTACTTGGTCTAAACCACATACATTCATTTCTCATTATAAGGTAGACAAGGTTTCTAGGGACAGGGCAACCTTTGGTTCCACTGTGCTCAAGAACGTCCTTCCGTTTGTTCCTCAGGAACAAGGAGCTAGGGACGCTACCCATGTGTAAGAACAAACGGCGAGATTGAACACTATCACATATAGAAGTTATGTCCTTACCATAACGTTCCATGTGGAGTGTTCATCTCGCCTTTGTTCTTACATTCCCACCCTCCCGCCCTTAGGAAGAACGTTCAGTTTGGTGCCTGGCCTGGGGCATTCTGCTTCTGCATTGCAGTTGTTGTGTATATAGTTGACATGTATATATATGTGTATATGTGTATATATATATATAGACTCTTAGTCTGTGCATATGTGATATAAGCATGAGTGTGCTCTCTCTGACTACTGGTTTGCTTGCAAACTAGATCTGAGGTAAAGGCAGAGGGGGATTGTGGGTATTAGGTTGTCTCGAGCTTCTTCTCGATGCAGAGCTTGCAAGCGGCCGACACGGAGCCGAGGATCGGCTCCGAACCCATGTGTAAGAACAAAGGCGAGATGAACACTCCACATGGAACGTTATGGTAAGGACATAACTTCTATTTACACACCTTTGAAAGCGCTGTTACAGCCATGTCTCATGCTACAAAAGTGCATAACAGGATTATCTTTTTTCTGATTTTTGATCATAGTCATGGCACTCCATGCACTACAAAGTGTTAAAGTTATGTTAAACTGCATTTCACACAGGCTGTTATGGATCTCATAGACGCACTTTGGTTTATCAAGAAAAATGTGGGATGCATTTTTGAATTACTGGCTTAATGGAGTTTATTGTAGCCTTAGAGATTTTTTTTAAGTCCTCAATCTGTGTTTGGACATTTGAATATTTTCAGCTATGCTTTCTTGTTAGTATAGTGGTTATCACAGTCCTTCAATTTTGAGGCTATTCATAAATTTTGACAAGTGCATGTTGTGTGGATATTGGTAAACCAGGGCTAACGGTGAGTTATTGAATCCAGTGTAAATGATAAAACTGTAGTTTAATTCTAAGAAGTCAGATTTCATGTTTGTACTAATTTTTGTGTGCTATGATTATGTAATTATGGCATAGTGTTTTTGACAGTTGTTCATCTGTATTGATGAAGTTTTTATCTCATTTAGCTTTGTAATATTGGACCAGTAAGTGTGGTCACAAAGTCATTTGGATTTGTTTTCTGTTTGCCTTTTTCTAAATTCTGGCATTGGCACATAATTTACATTTGGGTAACAAAATATATCTCAATATTGTGAGGAGAGAGGTCTTTCTATTAAATAATTTTATTAAATTATCACTTAAGACATAGGCAAACATATATTAACAGAAAAAAAAAACAAACCATATAACATTTTTTTCCATTTACATACATTGTATATTATATATCACATATTTTTTTTTGTAATTGTCACCCGTCCAACATTACATAAATTGTAGCTATCATCTGTCCAGCATTAGGTAAATTGCTGAATTCCTACCTTCCGTTAAACCTCATACCTCCAACTGATCATTTTTATGCATGTACTGTACACACAATTTCCATTTATTTCTATGTAATTTGATCTTTCCCTTTTCACAATTGTGTGCAGAGCCACATATACTGAGCTAGAAGATATAGCAAGCCTACTGGATAACAAATTCAGTTCCAGCTTTACCACTCTCTCCCCCTCAACTTTCCTTTAGGAAATGCCATAAAATATAACTCCCTCTGCTATCACTAGAGAACAGGTCCTTAATGCTCTCTTTAAGGCCAAGAACACTGCATCAGTGGGTCCAGACAGTATCCCTTGATGCTGTCTAAATAGCATGTAACATGACCTATGAGACCGTCTGGAATTGCTGTTTAAATGTAGCCTCCAAACAGGCTTTGTGCATCATAAATGGAGGACAGCAACCGTCATTCCTCTGTACTGGAAACTACTAACCCATAAGTCTCTCTAGTCTCATGTGCAAAGCCATGGAATGAATCGTCATGGAAATGATCAATAATGATGTAGGAAACTTCTAGACACTGTACCCAACCCAGTTTGGTTATATCAAGTGCAGATCATGCCTACTTAAGCTGATGGACTTCTTTGAGAAGGCCACCAAAGCAATGGATGAGGGCACAATGGTTTACACCGCCTACCCTGATCTAGGCAAGGCATTTGACATAATATGTCACTCAAGCACTGTTGACAAACTCAAGAGGTTTGGTACAAACCCTTATGTCACCCAGTGGATAACCAGCTGGCTCACAGACAGGACCCAGGAAGTTAGAATAGGGGAGTCCATCTCTACAAATAGGCCAGTCACAAGTGGAGTCCCTAATGGATCGGTCCTGAGACTGATCCTTTTTGGCATTTATTTCTCTGAAGCCAAGGCCAATGTTAATGGCCTCTGGCTGACTGAATTTGCAGATGATTGCAAATTAGGAGCTGTTATTAAATCCCCTACCAACACAAATGTTCTCTAGGAAGGGCTGACACAGACAAATAACTGGTGTCAGATCCATGGTCTAAAACTAAATATCAAGAAATGCATAATAGTATGCCCCAGGAAGTCATCCACCCCTGTTAACTATCATATTGACAACACAGCCCTAAGAGTTGACCCAGTAGTCGGGGACTTGGGGACACAGACAGTAATCCAGTCTTTGCCCATCACATGTCTACAGTAGTGAGGAAGTCATTCTATGTTGTGTAGCCAGGAAACAAAGGTATGGCATCTAGATCCAAGGAAGGCATTGTTCCACTGTATCCAGCATTTATCAGATGTAGCATTGAGTACAGTGCCCCCTTTGGTATGTACCTAACCAGGCATGTCAAATAACTGGAATGTCCACAGAGGTTCTTCAGTAGAAGAATATAGGGTGTAAGTAAACTGTCCTGTGCAGACCACCTGAAGTCCCTATCCCTGTGCTCTGTCTCCTCCAGGCTGTTGAGGGGTGATCTATGCCTGGCATACAAGGCACTGTCAGACTCCACTCTGTTGGACCTCCTGCATATCCACAAAACAAAGAGCACCATAATTACCTCTTCTGAAGACTTAAACCTTGCCTGTGATATAAATAGGACCTCTGGAGAGATGGTTATGTATCCCAAATGCTACCCCCTCTCTCGAACAGGCTCCCCATCCAAGTGAAGCAGAGTTCCTCCTTAACCTAATTCAGCTTGGACAATTGTATGGGGAACATGAAATTCATCCCTGGTTTAGCACCTATGTCTGTAATGAACGCATGCAGCCGGTAAATGGTTCATCTCCCAGGCCCCTGCTTGTAAGCGTTTCATCTCCCAAGCCCTTGCTTACACTTATCAAGGGTATCGGAACTTGTCAGAGATTTGAGATGCATGGCTAGGCTTAAAAAAACCCTTGTGGTCGTTAGCCTAGTAAACACCTGTGAACCTATAAAGATCCCATTTCCAATTTTTTTCTCTCTTTTATAATACTCGTTACTTTAAATACAGTTGGTTTTAGACTTTGATTTCCATTTTCTAGCAGTTGCTTTTTTGGGAGCCTACAGAATTAAACTTAATAAGACCTTACTATGTCTAAGCAATTTAGATCATGTGTTCCAGCTTAAAAAAAATCATGTCCTTAGTTAAAGCCATTTACTCCCCCAATATTTCTGACAAAGTACGCTGCAGGGAAGTTCTAAAATCTGCCAACATATTCCATTCCCAAAAAATTATGTTCTCAGTTACCTCTTTCCCATCACGCCTTCAGTATTTGTTAGCAACCTGAAACAAATTCTTTGAAGTCTTCTTGGGGTATATAAATAACTATGCAAACACTTTCAAGCAAATATCCTAAACCTTCTGGACTGCATTGCATACTTAGGAGCTGTATGCATTTCCTCCCATTGTTCTTTTTTTAAATCACTTTTCCAGACTCTCTTCTCAATCTTTTCTAAACTCTTCTGATTGATTCTTGTAGTTATCAAGCAATATTTTATATGCAGTACTAATTATCCCCTTTTTGGCAACAGATTATGTTCTAGGATCAGTGAAACACTCCACCAGAGCAGGTATTTCACTTAAGATTCTGTCCCTTTCTCTTTGCTTATACTCTATCAGTTCCTGGTAGGGAAGGCAGTCTCTAGCCTGCAGTCCAAACATCTTTTTAGCCTTATCCTACTGTAGTACCTTTGCCTCTCTAGTTATTTGTTGCCAATACCTTGGTTCCTTTGCCAGTTTTCTTCATTAAATTCCAGCCACCTATTGCCTATTTTGTTTACACCTACCTGCAGTCATCCCTGTTAACAAATTCTCCTTTTTCCACTGTCTTGTTGACTTAGTTCTTAAAATACTTCCTGCTGCTTTATGAATACAATATTCTGTATGGTTGTTATTATCCTTAAGGATTTGCATCCAAAATCCCACTCTCTGTTTAGGTCTTGAACACCCCCACCCCTCTTCATCATCATCCCTGTTCATTTTGAATTATAACCTTCTGCTTGTGTTTGTGTGTGTGTGCATATATATATATATATATATATATATATATATATATATATATATATATATACACACACACACACACACACACACACACACACACACAGTGGATATAAAAAGTTTACACACCTCTGTTAAAATGCCAGGTTTTTGTGATGTAAAAAAAATGTGATCACAAAAAATAATTTCAAAACTTTTCCTACCTTTAATGTGACCTATAACCTGTACAATTCAATTGAAAAACAAAGAAATCTGTTAGGAGAAAAATATAAAAAATAAAAAACGTACAATACGCTGGTTGCATAAGTGTGCACACCCTTAAAGTAATACTTTGTTGTGTGCTCACACCCTTAAACTAATACTTTGTTGAAGCACCTTTTTATTTAATTACAACATTTAGTCTTCTTGGGTAGGAGCCTATCAGCATGGCATATCTTGACTTGGCAGTATTTGCCCACTCTTCCTTGCAAAACTGCACCAAATCTATCAGATTGTGAGGACATCCCTTGTGCACAGCCCTATTCAGCTCACCCCACAAATTTTCTATTGAACTTAGGTCTGGGCTCTGGCTGGGCCATTCCAAAACTTTAATTTTCTTCAGGTGAAGCCATTATTTTGTTGACTTGGATGTATGCTTGGGGTCATTGTCATGTTGAAAGGTGAAATTCCTCTTCATCTTCAGCTTTCTATGAAATTCCTCTTCATCTTCATCTTTCTAGCAGATACCTGAAGGTTTTGGGCCAAAAGTGACTGGTATTTGGAACTGTTGACAATTTCCTCCACCTTGACTAAAGACCCAGTTCCAGCTGAAGAAAAGCAACCCCAAAGTATGATACTGCCACCACCCATGCTTCACAGTGGGGATGGTGTTCTTTTGGTGATGTGAAGTGTTGTTTTTGCGTCAAACGTACCTTATGGAATTGTGGCCAAAAAGCTCAACCTTGGTCTCATCAGACCATAACACATCTTCCCACATGCTTTTGGGAGACTTGATGTATTGTTTTGCAAATTTTAGCCAGGCATGGATGTTTTTCTGTGTAAGAGAAGGCTTCCGTCTTGCAACCCTACCTCATAGTCTAGACATATGGAGAATTCAGGAGATTGTTGTCACATGTAGTACACAACCAGTACTTGCTAGAAATTCCTGCAGCTCCTTCAGTGTTGCTGTAGGTCTCTTCGCAGCCTCCCTGACCAGTTTTTGTTCATCAATTTTGGAAGGACGTCCAGTTTTTTTGCAATGTCACTGTTGTCCCGTATTTTCTCTACTTTTCAATGACTGTCTTCACTGTGTTCCATGGTATATTCAGTGCTGTGGAAATTATTTTGTACCCTTTTCCTAACTGATACCTTTCAACAATGAGATCCCTTTGATGCTTTGTAAGCTGTCTGTGAACCATGGCTTTTGCTGTAGCAGGCAACTGAGTAAATGTCAGGAAAGTCCTGCTAGGACAGCTGAACTTTATTTGGGGTTAATCAGAGTCTCTTTAATTTATGGCAGGTGTGTACCCAAGAAGACTAAATTATGTAATTAAATCAAAAGGTGCTTCAACAAAGTATTAGTTTAAGAGTGTACACACACAACAAAGTATTAGTTTAAGGGTGTGCACACTTATGCAACCAGCGTATTGTACGTTTTTTATTTTTTATATTTTTCTCCTAACACATTTGTTTTTCAATTGAATTGTATAGGTTATGGGTCACATTAAAGGTAGGAAAAGTTTTGAAATGGCTTATTGTGTCTCATTTTTTATATCACAAAAACCTGGCATTTTAACAGGGGTGTGTAAACTTTTTATATCCACTGTATATGAACGTTAACTGTGTAACTCTAAAATATCCCTTTAAATCAGATAATCCTAACCACCTTGGAAGGATCAACTTATGTCACTTGACCTTTGCTCTCTCCTCCCCAGATAAAATCTTTCCACTCTTTATTAATAACTGTCTACTACTTCTCCTCTGGTTGATAATAATATGCCTTACCTGTATGTAAAACTAAAGGGACTAAAAATATTTTCAGTGCTTGTATCTTGCTATCCATATCCATAAACAAGAGCTTCCAGTTTCTTGTTTTTGTGTCATCTTTTGTTTAGCCTCTTCCTGCATATTCTTAACTGCCATAATAGAAGCCTTTTTAATACATACTCTTAAATACACATTTTTATGGGGCTACAATAAGATGAAGTTTTGCTGATCCAATCCATGTGTGGGTGCATAATTTACAGCTGTAGCCTTTGTTTTATCTTCATTAATTTTATATCCCAAAAAGAGTTGAAACTCTTTCCAAATGTTCCACAACAGTAAGATGTCCCTTTCTGAATTTGTTTGTTTGTGTCTTTCAGCTTTTCCCGGTTAGGGGTCGCCACAGCTGAACTCCGGACCGCTAATAATTGGCAGTAGAGTTGTACGTGCTAGCTTGCCAGGCCTAACGCACAACCTTCAACGAAGGAATGCCCATTCACGCATGTCGCCACACAGAAGACGCTCTAACTGAGAATCGAACGGGCAACGTCTAACTGTGAGGCGACAATGCTACCGCAGCACCACCACCGCAGTCTAATGTACAAAATAATATAATTTGCAAATAAGGCTAACTTTTCTTAATTACCATAGTAATTGTATTCTTGAATTTCTTGGTTCTTTATTTTTTTTTTTTGCCAATGGCTCTAAATATATAAAGCAAATAGCAAAGGGAAAAAAGCACACCCCTGCTTGGTTCCTGTGTTCAAACACAATATATCAGAGAGGAGCCTTCTCACTTATGATGATGGAGGTCTTGAGCATAATACCATGGTTTCATTTATGGTTCTAATTGCAAAAACTTATTGACTGAAGACTCATAGTATATAAATTAAGGAATGATTATCTTGAGTGATGTGAGATGCCTGCAGTAATGTTATGGTACTTAGGACTTGTAAAATGCAAAGCTATATGTATATTGCCTTGCACTGTTCCAGTTATGTTGCTCTTCTAAAATGAACCTTTACTGCAAAACTTTCACTCATACTTCAGATAGCATTTATTTTAAACTTTAAAAGAGTAATACTGTGAAATATTAGAGTTTGAATTGTAACATTTCTTCTCCACCTACCATGTAATGCTTTAACTTCTTATCAGTTACTTCAGCGGCACCCTAATGGTCCTGCCATTCATGCCACATTTAAACCAAAATTCTGCTTCTCATATCAGAAATGATACTGTTTGTGTCTGGCCTCTGAGGTGTGACTCAGAAGACAGAAATAAAAGTTGTCATTCTGCAGTTCTCTCCAGACAGTGAGAGGGGATGTGATAAGTTCATTTATCTGCTTTTAGTGGCATTTAGGCAGATTTTGTATAGGATGCATGGATGAAACCTTATATTTAATCCCTAACATTTTTCACTGCCATTCTTTTGATGCCTCAATATATGAGGTTTGGCAGAAGGATTTACATAACACACTTACTCATTGAGTATGTATGCATGTATGTTGTTATGAAAATTATATTTGCACTTAAAAACATTTGCTTTTCAGAATGATGTGTTTATCTGAACAGGCCATAATTAAAGGACTCCATTACTTAAAACTTGATCAGTATCTTGAGACTCAATGTACGTAATAGAAACATATGGACTCTGATCTCATCGATGGAACTTGAAACCTAGAAGTTCTTAGAATATTGCTGATAATTTTGCAGATGGACAAAATAGGTTCGTGCTCATACAAATGCATGTTTGCCCTTCATATAAAGCCAACACATGTAATTCTTTTGATTTTGTTTACTTTTATATAGCAGGAGACTGATCTCTTTTCCTGGGTAATTTATGCATTTAATTTTTGAGATGTTCAGTGTTCTTGCTTATCATGTCCAGTCATTAACTATAATATTGTGTACACCCTGTTGCAAATATCCATCCTTGCAAAGGGGATTCAGCAGGTATTAGGTGCAGACAGTTCCCTGCTGATACTGAGCTTTTATGGATTTGCACAGTAAATCCACAGCATTTTTTAATCATAGCTCAGTTTTTGTGCTGGGGTACATTAAGTTTCAAAACAGACATTTTAATTTCTTAGCTCATAGTTTTTGAGTTTCTGAAGGTACAGACTTGGGGCATGACAAATGTCATCTTAAGTCAGATACGTTTTCTATATTAGCACTGTTAAGTGTTTAGCTGTAATTTAGAAGGCACAAGTTTGCTGTGCTTGCATCGCTTTAGGGTCTGAGCATAAGCTCTTCCCACACACACTCGTGCGTGCATGCGCGTGTGTGTGTGTGTGTGTGTGTGTGTGTGTGTGTATATATATATATATATATATATATATATATATATATATACATATTTGTGTGAGCTTATATAATACTATCACACACAGCTCTTGCATGTAAATTATACACACCGCAAAATAGGTAGCAGGATGCCTTTTTGTGTGTTATGAAAAAATATATGGCATGTGGATGTTTATTTGTTCATTTGTTAATTGTATAGGTGAGACCTTTTTCATCCAGAACCTTGAATTTTCCATCTTTGGTGGTTTCCTTCTTCATTGTTGACTAGTATAGTGCAATCAATAAGTACTGGCAGTATTTCAAGGCAGGTATCTTTTCAGCTACCCCTTAGATGTCCCCCATGCTGCTGGTCATTGACCACATTTTGCATTGCACATCACCATGTACTTCCATCTCTTTGTTATCAGTGCTAGTTTCATGACAATTGATGTCCCTTGGTGTTTCATGCCTGACAAATAATTTATCTCTTAGCTTCAGAAGCATTAGTTTTTCAGTTTTGATGAAAGTTCCTTTGTCAAATCTTCACTAGATGTTCCCAGCATTTGGCTGGTGATGTAACTGCATTGTGTGTCATGTTGTAGTTTTACAGCTTGGAATCCCCACCCCCCCCCCCCACCACTACCACCAGCACCACATTTTCAGGTGTGGTTCATCAGCTATTCTTTTCAGAAAGCATTATATGACTTAGCTAGTGCTTATAATTTATGGTAGATCAGTTCACAACAGTTTTGAGATGTACAGATATTTTAATCCATCATAAATAATAATTCTCCTAGTAAATAACTAATGAAGTAATGGCCTATGAGGGCCTACTTTGGTTAACTGTGTGCTGCTTCAAATAGCCTCTCCAAGTCCTTTGTGAAACTTTAAAAAGCAAACCTATAGATGCTTTCCTGACCTGGCATCAGCTCCTTCAGTCTTCTCCATCAAGCATAATGCATTGTTGATTTGGTTTTGTACAGATCTAGATGTACTACAACTACATGATAGCACTGTGGAATCATTATTGTATCCGTTGTGCCTTTCTTGTGAGTCACAACATTTACTTGATACCTGTGCCACTATCCTGGGGTAATGTGTAGAGCTCCAAAGCCATTGTGACATTCATAGTGCAGTTTAATGAGTTGTAGCACCTGTTTGACAGCTGTGCTGCTGCATTATGGCTTGCAATGCTCTGGAACCACTGTGTTGTTCATATTACCATTTATTTGAGCTGTACTGTCTGACAGCTTTTCTTCTCTTGCATTAACACATGTAAGCCTCACATATGTCTATACCACTGGTTGACTGAATGTAGGTTAACAATTTAATGTTGCAGTGAGTTTCACCACAATGTATTGTATCGTGCAAGCCAGCAGTGCACCTTTTTGGTGTTTTTTTTACCCATTTTTTTCATTGTCATACATGAGTGTCTGTGTGTGTGTTTGTGTATACATAAATATATATATATATATATATATATATATGCACACACATAGAGAGAGAGAGAGACACACACACACACATTTCGGGGTTGTGCAGGGGCTTGCGCCTACAAAGAAGTTTTTTTTTTTTGTATTTTTTGTTTTTTTGGCTCACCATTTTCAGTGTGTGATATGTGATCAACAGTGAACTGAAAAATTGTTTTTTTTTTTTTTTTTTTTTTTTGCATTTGCATTTGCATTTGCATAACAGAAATCATATGTAGTGCCCTGGAATCATTGTGATGTCCATATTACTATTTATATGAGCTGTGTTATCTGTTTGATAGCTTATATACTCCTGCATTAACACATGTAGTGCTCTGGAACCATTGTGATGATCGCAGTGCTTTTGATGTACAGTGTATATCTGTCTGCTGTGCTACTCCATAATAGGAGTGGTTATTGCTCTTGCTACTGTTGGACATACTGGCAGTACTACTGGTGAAAGGAAAGCATCCCTCTATCACATTTGCTGCCTCATGACAGTAGCAGGTGGTGCTCTAGCATCATTTTGTCCAGTAGCAGTGTCAGTTGTGAGGGGAGGAGTGTATTCTTGTGATATCTATGTTAACTTCCATGTGGTTGCATATGGCACCCTTTTACCATTCGAAGCCAAGGTGGACAGGATGATGCATAAATTTATCCGCCCACAGATTCAGATGGGAGTCTTTCCTGCCCCCTCCGGGGCTGAGGGCATGCAGTCTGTCTTTTTGCTGATCACTCCTTCTCAGATCCAACCCCCGGTTTCGAAGTCCTTGGGTCTGAGGACCCTCAGCGTCGAGGGGTCAGCACCAATAATACCTGGTACCTCGACGCCGACCATTGACCTGAGTGAGTTGACTCTGACCAACTTGGAGCCGTAGCCTCGGCGCCAGATCTGAAGGAGTTGTGTCAGCTCCAAGTTTTTTGGAGCTGGGCTGTCCACTTGGCACCTATATTTTCGGCGGCCACCAAGAATGAGCTCGCACAGGAGATTCCACGGTCCATCCACCGGACCGAGAGTCGAGGACCATGGACCATTTTGGGAAGCGGCTCTATGCTTCAGCAACATTCTCTGCCGGTGCACTGAACTGCATGGCACATGTGATTAGGCTTCAGTGAGGCCTAGTTAAGGAGGTCGCTGAGTCTACCCCAGGGTCCATGTCAGTGTAGGAAAAGCAGATCTTCTCCTGCTCAATGGCCACCCTCACCTCCAATTCCAACACCTCTATGCGGCTTCTGTCTCATGCTACCCGAGGGCACCACTAGAGCAGCTGGAACAAGTGTTGCCATCAGGCGTCCTGTCTGGCTCTGACTTTGTGCCTTTTCGGAGCCCTTTAAGGCGTCTTTTACAAATGCCCCGTACGATGGTTCCACTCTCTTTGAAAAGACTGTACGTGACACACTAGTCCAGAGTGAGAAGGATGGGAAGACTCTGCTGTTGAAATCCACTTCTCAACCCCTCAATGAACCTACTCCAGGAATCAGGGAGGGGTGAAGAAGATGTGGTTCCAGAAATCTCAGGGTTATTCCCAGGATGCTCAGGACTCGTCTTCCCTCAGAAGCAGAGGGGGATTTGGCAGATGCCACCCTCGTGGCAGAGGGGGGGTCTGAGGAACCAAGGGTCTCTGGATTCTTTCCTGGATAGGCTCTTGCAGCAGCCCTGAAGGGTTGCCTGCCTGCTTGTCTCTAGAGGCAGTTGGGGGTCAACTTTCGCTACACCCAATGGCCTGGGAGTCCATCACCAATGATCGTTGGATGTTTCAAATCATATCCAGAGGATATTCATTTCTCTTCACCCAAATGCTACTCCCTCCCAAACACCTCCCAGACATTCTAGCCGCGCAAAGGGATGATACAGCAGTGGAAATTTCCAAGCTTCTCGAAAAGCGAGTCATCCAGCCCGTCCTCCCTGACCATTCTGTATTAGGCATCTATTCCAGGTTCTTTTTAGTGCCAAAAAAAGATGGGGGACTTGAGACCGATCCTAGATCTAGATCTGTCAACCCTAAACTTGGCAGTTGCCAAGACGAAGTTCCGGATGGTCACTCTCCAATCTATCCTGCCATTCCTGCAGGAGAATGATGGGATGTGCTCGGTGGACCTCCAGGACATGTACTATCACATCAAAATAGACAGTCTCGGAAGTTCCTCTGCTTCTGGCTGGGGTCCAGTCATTACCAGTTCAGAGCGCTACCATTTGGCTTCACCACAGCCCCCAGAGTGTTCACCAAAGTGATAGTGGTGGTAGCTGCTCACCTGCAGCTGCAGGGCTTCCAGGTCTTTCCCTACCTGGATGACTGACTCCTTGCCGCTCCCTCCAGGCATCGACTCTGTCAAGCTAGATTCCCTTCTCCAGACCGCCCACCAGTTGTCATCACCATAAATCTCAACAATTCCTGGTTGAACCTGATTCAAGTTCTGGATTTTATTGGAGCTTGGTTAGACACCACTCAAACCAAAGTTTTTCTAACCCCAGACAGACTGCAATCCCTCAAACTTCATGTCTTGTGCATCCTTTACTTTCAGTCTCCCTCAGCAGAATCTGTATTATGGGCGGCTACGATCACCCTGGTGCCACGGCCCTGTTGCACATGAGGGTGCTCCAGTGGACTCTTATGGTCCAGTGGTCATTACTAGATCTGCCATTGTCCCATCCTGTGTGTTTATCTCGAGCATGCATTTAATCCCCAGACCTTCATCGGGGTCTGCCATTTATATTTTCCAGCCTCGTTGACCACGGATGCCACCATTCTCGGGTGGGGGAGCATTGTTTGGGAAGGTCAGTCCAAGGCACGTATTCTTCCCTGGAGACCCAGTTGCATATCAACGTCCTGGAGATGAGGGCAGTGCTCTTGGCATTACAAGCTTTTCATGCCCATCTTCCCCTAGGGATGATTGCCATCCAGACAGACAACATGTCTGTAGTCTCATACATCAACAAGCAGGAGGGAACCACGTCTTATCTACTTTGCCGCAAAGCCATGAAAGTGCGGGAATGGGTGATCTCCACCGGCTGTTTTCTGGTGGCAATGCACATTCCAGCGAGGTCCAACATTCTAGGGGACAGGCTCAGCAGGTCTATCCTGATGCCTTACAAGTGGAGTAGGCCTTGCTGCGATCCCTTCGCCTCTCCTTCCAACGCGAAATGCAGTGAGTTTTGCACTCTGAACCCCCCGCACTGGGGAAAGTCCCCAGAGATGCTCTGATTCATGCTTTGCCCTCCGGTCTTCTGTATGCTTATCTTTCTCTTCCCCTGATTTCCAAATTCCTTTAGAAAGTTGGACAACTGGGGAGCTCAGTCATCCTCATTGCCCCATTCTGGCCTTGCCAATTATGGTTCCCTTCTCTGTGGTCTCATGTAGTGTGTCTTCCCTGGACAGTGGATCCGGTTTTGGATCTGATTTCTCATCCCTCAGGGATTTCACATCCAGATCTGGCCAGCCTGAAGCTTACCACTTGGCTGCTGCAGTTCCCATGATAGTTAGGACTCCTGGGCTATTTTCTCCAGTTAGGAAGATATTGGTAGTGGCTCATAAATCTTCCAGTAGGAGGGTTTATTCTAGTAAGTGGAAACGTATTTCAATTTGGACATCTCAGTGCGACTTGGTTCCCTTTACTGCCCCATTTCCTGTTATCTTACAGTTTCTGGCAGGTATCTTTCAATAAGGGTGGCAGTTTTTCTATGGTTAACGTTCAACTGGCAGCTGTATCTTACTTCCATGTAGGGGATAATGCGGCTTCCCTGGCTTCATCTAAGCTTTGTATAGTCTTTTTTAAAGTTACCTTTCTTCTTAGGCCCTAATCAAGGACTCAAAGCCACCTTGGGACCTCACATTGGTCCTCCAAGTCTTAGTTTTTTCCCCATTTGAACCCGCAGCTTTGGTGGATTTGCAGTTTTTGTCATGGAAGACAGCCTTCCTGATTGCCATTACTTCAGCCAAAAGAGTGTCAGAGCTTCAAGCCTTATCGGGTAAGCCTCTTTATATGATCTTCCATAAAGATAGGGTGTCCTTGTGCACTAATCTTTCTTTCCTTCCAAAGGTGGCTTTGGAATCAAATATTAATCAAGTTATCAACTTCCCTGTTTTCTTTACGAATTTTCAGAATATGGGAAAGTATAAATTGCACCTGATGGATGTTCACAGACAGTTACGTTTTTACTTGCACAGAACGAAGCCCTTTCATAAGTTTGATCAACTTTTTGTTGCCTATTCTAAGTCCTTTTTAGGGAAACCTGTATCAAAGGTCACCATTGCTCATTGAAACTCTGTGCATAGTTGTGGCATATTCAGCCAATGGATTATCTCCGCCAGGTCAAGTTAATACACATTCTACTAGATCTATGGCCACTTCAGCTGCCTTTTGATCCAGAGTTTCTTTGGATGATATTTGTCTGTGGTTACCTGGGCATCGCCGCATGCTTTCATCTCCCATTACAAGTTGGATCTCCTTTCCAGAAGCAGGGCATCCTTTGGCTCCGCTGTGCTCCGGAATATCCTTCCATGAGGGCCTCTCAGGTTTTTTGTGACTGGGGACTCTGTCCCACTGGTTGAAGAGCAAATGAAAACAAGTTCAGATAAAGAAGTTATGTAGTCAGCATAACATTCCATCTGAGTTGTTGCTTTTCATTTGTCTTCAACCGTCCCTCCCTCCTTCCCCCTGCCTTACATGGGCTGTGTGGTTGACTGGCCGGAAGAGACATAGCCTTTGCTTTGGCATAATTTGTTCTTTCCTATAGTGCTCTGTGGTATTTTTGCCAAGGGGTAAGGCATTGTGTCAGGTTGGGATACTATGGTTGGCAGCAAACACGATCTGAGGGGAGAAGGGAGACAGGGGCATTATGGGTAGGGGAGGAGCTTGGAGCTCAGTTCCGATGCTGGAAAATGTGGCCTAGTCTGATCCGTCCCACATGTTGAAGACAAATGAAAAACAACTCAGATGGAACATTATGGTGAGCACATAACCTTTTTTTTTTTTTGACAAGTAATTCAGACCATGTCTCTCAAAAAATGCCAGCAATTTACTGTGTTGCTATTTTACCAAAAATGCCTTATCAGACGAGTTATTTTAGTTGCTAAGATTAATTAACTATTGTATGTCTGGGGCAACTTTTGTGAGAAAATTATGCTGCTTTTGTACTTTTTGTGTGTGAATTGAAGGAATGAACTGTATTAAGGGATGCCCTTTACGTGACTGAATTTTCACTTACCTGGCACTTAAAAGGAAGAGATCACTTTGCTGAAAACTTGCTTTCACAAACAATCGGATCACCAAACTTTTACTCCAGGAATGGAATCAGCAGATTCAAATGCTGTTTTTAAATAACTGAGTATGGAGCCAGTTAGGAGACCATTATTCATATTTTTGTAAGTTTTTGCATAGTAGCCAGCTTTGAGTATATAGAAGTGCTTCTTGAAGCAATTGCCTAGGGCCCACTGGATGGGAGGGGCCAACTGGACAGGGGGACTCCCACAATATTTACTTTTTAATTAAAAAAAATAAAATTACATGTCTTCTTTAAGGGCGCTCTTCTTTAAGAATGCCCTCTGTGCATAATGCAGTTACATCCCTGTGTGTATCGATGCGCCCGCCTGCTGTTGCTTGCTTCTTCTCCATGGCCGCTCGCAAAATTTAAACACGCACATTCCTACTGCCTGTTTCTTCTGTCTGCAGAATGAATCAAACATATCAGTAATGTGCTTCTGTGTGCCGTGGAATGAAGCAAATGTATTTGTAAGGTGTGTGTGTGTGTGTGTGTGTGTGTGTGTGTGTGTGTGTGTGTGTGTGTGTGTGTGTGTGTGTGTGTGTGTGTGTGTGTGTGTTGGCAGGCTAGTTAATTTACTCAGGCTCACCTTGGTTAAAGGAGACAAGAGCCTGAATCCCTACACCAACTACCTCAGTGCATTTTCAAGGAATAGTGAGCATCAAGGGAGGAGAAGTTTACTGCTGCTCATGTTAAGTCTGGTTTCAATGTTTAACTGTTTTGTTTAGCAAATTGTCATCACTGTGCTATAGAATTTGAAAGCAGTGTTAGTAGCATAACATGTAACATACTTGCTTTTGATGACGTAGAAGGCTTTGAGTTCTACTCCCACAACATATAGATGTATTGCTGAAACTTTGTTGTACTTTCAGCACTGCCCACTTGCCTCCCACCCCCCCCCCCTTAGTATGTCCTCTTGTGGATGAGATGCCTAGTAACTGTTAACCTGTTGTCAGTTTGCAATACATTCCTTATTGCAATATTTCCAGCTTACCATTTATTTTACTGCAGCATGCACAGTTTATTCTTCAGGGGCAGCAGGCACTGAATTTTTAGATGAAACACTAAAATATATAGTATTTTGCTAACAGAAACCTGTTCTTTAGTTGAGATCTCTTTAATGTTTAATTATTCAGATGACTTTTATTTCTGCAGAGATTCAACATATTGACTGATACTGGTTGATTGTAATGACAGAAGTTTGACTGACCTTTTATTGTTGAAATGTTCTGAAATGGGCAGTTTTGTCATTATTGGTTATTATGATTTGTTTCATTGCTTACTGGAAAAATTTTAAAAACTACAAATGTAAAACACAGTATAACAAGTGGTGCTGTATTACACAAGGAATATAATTTAATACAATCAGGAAGGTGAATGAAAGAGCACAAGCATGTATGTATGGTCCTAAAAATGTGTGCAGGGGCACTATGCCTTGAAAACAGCCCAAAGTTAAACTTTATCACTTAATCTGCCACTGGCCAGATGCATTTTCTTTGAATGTAGGTTTCAGTGCTGTTTCAATGAGAGTGAGTTTCAAGGGCTGAGAAATTTATTGTTAATGCCAAGTCTGTTTTCATTGCGAGAATGTATTGTTTTATTTAGCAAATGTCTATCAACATTTGTGCTATACAATTTTTAATAAAAATTTAAAATAAAAGATCTGATGTCAGTTTTCATTCCATCCTCGACTGATGGGGTTGGATCCAACTCTGACACTGTAAAAGCTTGTGGCAATCTGGAACTCTTGAGCTTCTCCCTTATCCACAATGCATTCTCCCGTTACCTCTGATCTCATTTGCTGCCGTTAGGTAAAAGACATGGTTCTTTAACTCTCACGCCACTTGGGATAGATAAGTGTTTGTAATTTTGTTCTTCTACTTTAATCTTTAATCTCTCCTTTTTGTGCTAGCATACTCTAGATACTGTTGTTAGTATTTCTTTCTCCCTTACCCTTCTACATTTATCATAGCCTTAGTACTGTTGTAGGTAGTCCCCTTTCCCTCTCTTTCTTGTTTAAAAAAAAACCCTGTTAGTTGTCTTCCCTTCAGTTTTGTTGTTGCCTTTTTGTGGTGTTGTTTACAGTTTCTTCTGTGCAGATCTGTTGTCATAACATGTCTGAAAAAGAAAAAACTCCTGCGGGTTTTAAGTGTGAGAAGTGTGGACAAAAGATTCACTTCTCTGACTCGCACACCCTTTGTGTCTACTGCCTTGGTCCCCCCCATCAGCAAGAGAGTTGCATGATATGTCATGCCTTCAACCCCAAGCATTAGTAGAAAGCAAGAATAAATTAATCTTGAAAAGACTTTTACCATCTTCTTTTGGTGATGCCATCTCTGGAGAAACATCCAAAAGTTGCCTCAATCATCTCCGAGCTCTTCTGTTTCCCCTAAGACCACAGAGAAAACTTCAAAAAGGCCTTCTTTGGATCCAACAGTTTCTACGGATCCGTCCAAGAAAAAGAAAATTAAATTATAGGATCTGACCCCCTTAGATAAGACAAAGATAAAAAGTACGTCTTCGGATCTGAAGTCTCCAAAAACAAAGGATTCATTGGCTCCGAAAACATCAGATCCTCCTAGAATACTGGAGATGCTTCCTAGGACAAGGTACATCGGTGGACCCTGTCCTGTAGAGAATGCCTTCTCCTTTTCTTTATAGACTAGATTCTACTTCCAGGCAGTCCTCTCACTCTTCTAGGAGCCTCACTGTAGAAGATGTGGAGAGGGCAGTGAGACAGAAACTTTCAGCGCACAGGCCCCCTAGTTTGTTGCTTCGCCTCCTATCCCTTTGGGTCAGGAAACCCACATATCCAAGAGTCCATCTCTGTCTCTTCCACCTCTGACTTCTTCCATGGGTTTTGAGCCCTTAGATCCGAATTATCCTGGCCCATCTTCTTCAGGTCTGAAGATTGCTGTATCCTTGGATCTGAACACCTCTCTGTTATTGGATCCAGAGAGCTCTCAAAACCGATTCTACCTTGTCGGATCCAAGGTGTTTCAGTCGACTGTGAGAGCTTTGGAGCTGTCTCTACACCTTGGAGCTTTGAAAAGGGTTAGTTCAGCTCCAACTTCTGCCTCAGGGCAACTTTATTCGGAGCAGGGAAGGACCAAGTATCAGAAAGCCCTCCTTTCAAACCTGGGCTCCTGTCCCTCTCTAGGAAGATCAGCCTTTAGGATTTTGGTGAGATCCCTGTCAGCTTCAATGATGGGTCCTGTCCCCTCAGGTTCTGTGTCTTCCCTTACTCTACGTCAGGAATCTCAGCTAACCCTCCCACAGGGACTGCTGATACCAAACCTCAGGACACCCATTTGGGTATTTCTACCTCTTCTGATACCTCCCCAGATTATCCCACTGAAGAGGTCCCTCAGAAGAGGACATGTAAGAGGAAGCATCTGGATTTTCCCAAATCTGTCACTGAAGACACAGATTTTGAGAAGGTGAAGGATCCCCACGGTCGGTCACCTCCTGCAGACATCTCATTTGGAGACATTCTTGAAATCCTAAAACAGAGAGGTGTCTGGAAGCCCAGCAATCCTTCATTAGAGGAATCTGTGCTCCTGTATGCATTTGGTACCACCCCATGTACATCTTGGGTGATTACACCTGCCAATGAGCTGCTTGAATTGGTTTTGCAGTGGGCATGGAAGGAGCCTGACTCCATTGATCCTGTACCAACAAAGCCTGATACAATTATGTCCCCTCCAGAAGACAAACAGTTTTGATCCAAGGACCCCCCTGTTGATGCCATGGTTGTAGCAGTGGCCACCCAGAAAGGAACTAGCCAACAAAATTTCCTGTGTTCATCCCCTGACAAGAAGTTGTGGGTGATGGACAGGTTTGGGAAGCATGTCTACACTTCAGGGACCTTCGCCTTGAGGTCTCTCAACTATCTGGCACATTTCACCAGATTACAAAGGGCTCTGATAAAGCACAGATGAATTTCGGAAATTTAGGGATTGTCAGTAAAATCTCCATATCTCATTTTCCATAAGGATAATGTCTCCTTACAAACCAAAGCATCTTTGTTGCCCAAGACAGTATCACATGTCAACATTAATCAATGTATAAATCGACCAGTCTTCTTCCCAAACTATTCCAACAAAGGAGAATACTTGTTACATTTGCTAGATGTTCATATACAATTGCATTTCTATCTTCATAGAACAAAAGTTATCAGAAGGGCTGTTCAATTGTTTGTATCCTTTACCGACTTAAAATTGGGCTCACCTGTATGTAAAGTGACCTTAGCTAAATGGCTTACTGACTGTATTTCCTTTTTTTATAACAAGTCAGGAATGACTTTGTCTTACAAAGTACAGGCTCATTCTACCTGTGCTGTAACTACCTCTTCAGTTTTCTGCTTCCATGGATGATATTTATTCAGCAGCAACTTGGGCTTTCCCTCACACTTATATCTCTCAAGCTGGATCTGGTGACCAGAGGTAGGGCATCTTTTGGCTCAGTGGTGCTCAGAAGTATCCTTCCTTGAATCCATCCAGGGCTCTAAGTAGTTGGGGACTCTATCCCATCAGTCAAAGATGGAATGAAAATTGACGTCTGATAAAAAAGTTATGTACTTACCATAATGTTCCATCTGTATTGTCTATTTTGATTCCCCCTCGACTCCCCTTCCACCAACCCCAACCTTTTTTAGGTTTATTCTAGAAGAGCGAGGGGATACAACAGGTTGGTTTTATCTTTCCAACATAAACAGCTCCAGATGTGGCATTGTCTCTTCTCTCTCTCTCTCTCTCTATATATATATATATATATATATATATATATATAAAAATTATGCACATATATGTATAAAGTTGTAAGGGTATGTTTTTCTTTATTGCTTGCGAACAAGATCTGAGGTAATGAGAGGATGTATTGTGGGTAAGGGAGAAGTTCAAGACTTTTGAATTGCCACGATCTTTTACTGCGGCTGAGGTGGATCCGATGCCTCGGATCTGAACCCCTTCAGTCAAGGAGGAATGAAAATAAACAACACAGAACGTTATGGTAAGCACATAACTTCTTTTTTTTAAATTACATCCAAATATCTGTAATCGTTGTAGAACTAAAGAGGAAAATACTGTGCACACTGACAGATTTGAACAGTGTTTGTGGTAACTGGGGAGAAACAGCCAAATAATGTGACACTGGAATGGCTATGGGGGACATCCATTACCCTGCTTAGGGTCCCATTTGACCAGGATCCAGTTCTGCCTGAAGCCACCCAGATTATCAGGTACAAATTCCTATTTATGTGTGTGTTCAGTGTTCTGTGAGTAGACTGTTTCTTCAAGAAGTTTGGCTGGTGGTTACAAGTTAGTGATGAGGCAAAAATCTTGTACTGATTTATGTTTTGTAACTGTAAATGGCAGTATCAAGGAATATTAAGTTTGGGAAATTATCTTGCAGTAGATATTGGAAGAGATTTGGACATTTTCCTGTACATTCTTTATCTGTGCAATGTGTGTTTAGTCTTTGCACCAGAGAAAGTCTTGAGGGAGGTGATACAGGAGTATGGGATCCCAAGACCACTGTAGTATGTTAAGTCCCTGTGTCTGAGAAGTGAGAATGGTGCCTGCATTCCCAGTGTTACACCTGATATGTTCAAAATGGTCATATAATCACAGAAAAGGTTTGTTTGCACCCCTCATGTTCCTGGCTTTATGAACGGTATATCGAGGTGTGTCTTATCAAAAAGATAAACACTGGACTATATAGGATCATAATAGTTGTGGCCGTTGCACTGCATCAAGAACTGTCATTTGAAAGGAATTCTTGTGATATTTCCAGCTACAACTAGAAATGCTATTTAGTGTATGTGGCAGGTAATGTACTCTGCTCTCTGAATATGTAATATCACAGTCTGATAAGGAGTACAAGGATACCATTCTGTGGCCTTCATCTTATGTACATACACACATTATGCAGACTTTGTACTCATGGTTTGTCAAAAAAGTGATGGGAGTTCAGATAGGATTCCTGTCTAAGTAACTTTGGTCAGTGTGGAAAACAAAGATAATTTAAATTATGCATTAGACATTAGCCGCGGTGGTACAGCGGTAGCATTGTTGCCTCACAGCAAGAGGTTCTCCTGTTCGATTCTTGGCTGGAGTGCATTCTGTGTGGAGTCTGCATGTCCTCCCCGCGGTCAAGTGGCCTCCAAAAGACATGTGTGGTCGGGCGTCAGGCTGGCAACTTGGCACCATAAAAATTGACTGCCAATCATTAGCGGACCGGAGTCCATAAAAAATTAGACATTAATATTTATTTAGTCGTTCAGGACTTTTATGAAATGGGTGTATTTTTCAGAAAGCAGTATTCATATTGTTGAGTTTTGCATCATGTGTTCGCTGTTTTTAAATGTAGTGTGATGAAAGTTAAATTCAGTCATACGCTGAATAGTGGATTTGAGTCTTACTGAATATCTGTCTTTGCCAGTATGACCTGGATAGTCTTTTTTTTTTTTCTATCTTCCTATATGGATGTTTGCTCCTAGGATAAAAGTTGTAGGTAGGCTGGAGCAAATAGGACATCTATCCTGGGAGCACGCTGCTGGGTTGGGGGGGCATAATTGATCTGCAGAAGAGGTGCTGATTGGTACCAACAGTGGTGGTTTTACTCAAGTGCAGATAATCATTTAAGCAGCTTTGATCAACATTGTAGCTGGTTAAATGATTTAAAAGACTGACTGGTCTGCATTGCGTTGTGTCCCTAGGCTTTGTCTAGACAGGAAACAGCTCATAACTTTTTAATACTGAGAATGTCTGTTGCGAGTCCTGGAATAGCAAGATTTAATCTGTGAAAATGTGGACTATATCTTAGTCTGACATCATTGTGTCTTGCAGTATTTTCTGTGTGAGGTATAGCTGTCTGAGAGGTTGTATGTGTGTGTTTATATGTATGTATGTAGGCATATATATATATATATATATATATATATATATATATATATATATATATATATATATATATGTGTGTGTGTGTTTGTAGCAGGGATTAGGTGATTCAGAGGGAGCTTGTCTCTATGAATTTTCAACATTTGCTTTCTTGGCAAATGTGTATTTTTTCCTTCATAATGCTGGGATACTTTTTTGTCTTTGACCAACTCTGGAATTTTTTTATTTTTATTTTTAAGATTTATCCACAGGGGTACCAACTTGGGAATTGCTGATTGTACCAGTTGCCCCAGCTGCAGCTCTGCCTTGGCTGTATAGCCCCAGGGGCACAGTGAGTTCAGTGCCATTCTCTTGTAGCATTTGCACTGGTCATGTAGATCACTAATATGACGTACATATTCATTTCATGGTTTTAGTCAGCATCTAGAGTGCTGTTAGGGCATGTGCATTCGTGTAATGGTCTCAGCACTCATAGTGCTAGTGAGGCATGCATTTATGTTACTGCTTCATTCAGTATGCAGGGTGCTCATGATATGTACATTTTTATCATGGATTCATTTAGCATTCATAGTGCTAATGGGACATATGCATTTGTGTTATGGTTTCACTCAGTATGCAGGGTACTTAATGGAAAGTGCATTTATGTCACAGTTTCATTCAGAATTTATGGTGCAAATGGGACATGGCATTTGTATCACACCTTCATTCATTATGCATGGTGCAAATGGGACATGGCCTTTGTATCACACCTTCATTCATCATGCATGGTGCAAATGGGACATGGCAATTATATCACGTCTTCATTCATTATGCATGGTGCAAATGGGACATGGCATTTGTATCACACCTTCATTCATTATGCATGGTGCAAATGGGACATGGCATTTGTATCACACCATCTGAAGTAGTTTACTTCATTTGTTCTTCAACCTGTGGGTCCTTGGATCCACATCGCATCTGACACGGCCACATATTCCAGCTACGGCTCTGAGCTCCATGCTCCTCCCCTTACCCATAATGCCCCCTGTCTCCCTTCTCCCCCCAGATCTTGTTTGTCGCCTGAGAGGAAGCAGTGTGGTCCAAGCTCCATAGCATTTAGCAGTGTTTTTTATCAGTAATTGGTTCCTTTTTTTGGCTTTTCCTTCTATAACTTCTCTTCTAACCTTTTCTATACATTCTTGGGGTTCTCCGTAGCAAGAGTAGTTGGTAGGCTTTACTATCTTTCCTCCCCTTGTCTCTTTTGTGTGTGTGTGTTTTGGGCTGGCTGAGGCATGGCGGATGCCCCGAAGCCAGGCTTCAAAAGATGCACAGAGTGTGGCCATAAGCTTTCTTGTGTGTGGTTTGTTTGGGGGTGGCTCACCTCCAGTCACCCTGTCCTATTTGCACTGGGTTTAATCCCACGGCAATTAAGGACAGGTAGGACAAACTGATCGTTAAGGGCCTGTTGCCCTCTTCTGCTGGGACTGAGGGTCCCATCTTCCCCTGATGGAAAAGCAGCGGCTGCTGCTTCGTCTACCCCTTCCTCGGCCTCCAGGACTCACCCTTCCACCAAGAGGCCTGGGTAAGGGGATAAAGCCAAGAAGGACCAGCCTTGCAAGCGATCCCCTGACCGCTTGTCAGAGGCTGGCCCCCCGCCGAAGGTTAAGCCTGTTTCCAGGCCAGTGACTCCTCGGCTCAGGTCCCGTAGGTCCTCACCTGAGCCCGAGGTACAGGTTAGCCGGTCGCCCCCTAGACCTTCCCCCCACTGGCTTTCCCGGGCTACTTCGGTGGCATCATCCCACTCTACACGGTGCCTGTCTGAAGTGGAGATGGACAAGATGATGCAGAGATCTATCCACACTCATATCCAGATGGAATCCTGCCAGGGCCTTCTCCCACCAGAGCAGGCTCCTTCCAGACAGTATTTAGACCTATCACTCCTCCGATCCGACCTGAAGTTTCGGAGTCATTGGATCCAAGTATGATCGAACTCGAGGGGTCGGCACCAGCAGTACCTTGTACCTCGACACCAGCCAGTGCCTTGAGTGTGTTGGATCCGACTGGATTGGATCCGAGCTCTTGGAGTCGTAGCCTCGGGATTGGATCTGATGGGGTGCTGTCTGCTCCAACCTTGTCAGAGAGAAGCATTCCCCTCAGCATCTAGGCTCCCAGAAGCTCGACCCCGGCTCCCTGGTCAGATCTTTGGGGGGGGGGCAGCTTCTGCTTGGTCAGCCCAGGAGGTCCATTCCCCCTTGGCATTCAACGTGGTGAAGAGGGTTCTCACAGGGTCAAAGCCTCTATTTCATCTTCAAAGTCCATCTAGACCCCACTGGCCTTGAGTGTGGTTCTGACCATCTTTCCCTCTCGGAGACAGCCCATAGCCGTAGTGCCCCAGGAAGTTCCAACCTTGAAACAACCCGCTTGCGAGACCTCCTCAGATAGTCCCCATGAGGAGCCCCCCCCCCCCACAAGTATACATGTAAAAGGAGGCACTTGGGCACTCCTCCAGAGTCCCTCACCGAAGACACGGACCTGGATGAAGGGGAAGATTCCCCAAGATCATCCCCCGTGGATGTCTCCTTTGGAGACATCATGGAGATCCTTCACCAGAGAGGGGGGTGGTCTGCCCCAAAACCAACCTCTGATGAGTCTGTGTTTCTGGAGGCATTCGGCTCAGGCCCATCTACCTCTTGGGTGTCCCCTCCTGCTGATCCACTTGTGGATTTGATAACATGTAGGGTGTGGAAGGAGCCGGACACCATAGAGCCAATACCCAAGCCACCCACCAGGACAAGGTCTTAAGCCCCCCCCCCCTCAGACAAGTTACACTGGCATAAGGGGTCCCTTGTAGATGCTATGCTGGTGGTGGCGGCCACCAAGAAGGAACTCACCCAGGAGAGTTCCATGGTCCATCTGCCTGACCGAGAGTCGAGAGCGTTGAATCATTTTGGGAAGTGTGTTTATGCTTCAGTGACTTTCTGTGTGAGGGAAGTGTACTGCATGGTGCACGCCATTCGACTCCAGAGAGATCTGGTCAAGGAAGTCACGGAGTCAACCCCTGGGTCCATGTCGGCAGAGGACAGGAAGATGTTCACACAAATGGTCACCCTAAAAGCTCTAGCCAACACGTCTTTGCATTTGCTCTCCCATGCCACAGAGGGAGCGGCACGGGCAATGGGGTCAGGCATTGCTATCCGGCATCATGCCTGGCTTTTCTTATGTCAGTTCTCGGAGCCCTTCAAGTTGTCTTTTACCAATGCCCCTTTTGATGGTTCTTCCCTTTTTGGGAAGACGGTTAGAGAGACTTTGGTCCAGAGCGAGAAGGATGGAAGACACTGTCTGCTATCAGGATCTGCTTCTCACCGCCTCAAAGGTCCTTTTCCAGGAACCAGCAAAGCCAGAAGAAGATGTGGTTCCACAAATCTCAGGCATTTTCCGGGGACGCTCAGGACTTGCCTTCCCCCAGAGGCAGAGGGGGATATAATAGACGCCGCCTTAGAGGCAGAAGGAGTCCTAAGAATTTCGGGTCCAAAGAACCTTTCACAGATAAACCCGGGCAGCAGCCCTGAGGGGTTGCCCGGCTGTCCATCTCTGGAGGCAGTTGGGGGCCACTTGTCACTACACTCACTAGCATGGGAGTCCATCACTACAGATCAGTGGGTGTTTTGAGTCATATCCAGAGGATACTATGTTCCGTTCAAGGATCCTTCCCATCCAGCAAAGCCCTCCCAGACGTTCCACCCTCACAGCGGGAGGAGGCAGCAGTGCAAGTAGATACACTGCTAAGAAAAGAGTCATCCAACCGGTCCCCCCAGACTAGTCCAGATCCAGGGTTTATTCCGGGTTCTTTTTAGTGCCAAAAAAGATGGGGGACCTCAGACCAATATTGGACCTCTCCATTTTGAACCTATCAGTCACCAAGACAAAATTTCATATGGTCACGATTCAGTCTATCCTGCCCTATCTGCAGGCCAGCAACTGGATGTGCTCGATTGACCTCCAGGACACGTACTATCACATCAAGATGGACAGGCAGTCCCTGAGGTTCCTTTGCATCTGGCTGGGAACCAATCAATTTTGATCCCTCCCCTTTGGTCTCACCACAGCCCCTCCCCCGGGTGTTCACCAAGGTAATGGCGGTAATAGCGGCTTACCTAAGGCTTCAGGGCACTCCGGTCTTTCTGTAGCTGGACGATTGGCTCTTCACTGCCCCTTCACAACATCTGCTATATCAGGCCAGGGACTCCTTTCTTCAGTTAGCCAACAAGTTGGGCATTATGATCAATATGAACAAGTCTGCTCTTCACCCGACTCAGATTTTAGATTTCATTGGGGCACGGCTGCACACAATACAAACGAAGGTGCTCCTCACCCCAGACAGGATGCGCAGCTTAAGGTTACATGTCTTGCGCATTCTTCAGACTCATTTACCAACAACCGAAGCAGTGTTAAGGGCTCTAGGTTTCATGCTGGCCATGATAAATCTACATCCTATGGCGCGCCTTCATATGAGGGTCCTGCATTGGACACTGGCGGTTCAGTGGTCATTGTTAGACCTTCCATTGTCTTTTCCAGTGAGAATTTCAAAAGCCAGTGAGAATTTCAAAAGCATGCAGGGACTCCCTTTGGTGGTGGATTCAGCCCCCCGGATTTCCTCAAGGGACGTTCTTTTCAACCTCCTTTCCCCAAAACCATGGACGCCTCCCTACTAGGGGGGGTACTGCTCAGGAAGGACAGTCCAAGGCACGTGGCCTTCTTCCAAGACCTATCTGCACATCAGTGTTCTAGAGATGAGAGCTGTTCTTCTTGCGTTGTAGGCCCTCCATGCTCATCTTCCTCTGGGAATGATTGCATTTCAGACAGACAGTATGTCAGTGGTCTGGTATATCAACAAACAAGGGGGAACCAGATCTTATCCCTTATGTCGAGAGGCCATGAGAGTGTGGGAATGGGCGATCACCAGCTGCTTTCTGGTGGCAACGCACATCCCGGGACGGTCCAACATTCTAACGGACAGGCTCAGCAGATTAATCCTGATGCCTTACGAGTGGTCTCTGAAGCCTTCCTCGTCCTTGCTGCCATCTCTTCACGTCACCTTCCAACACAGAAAGTTTTTTGGTCTGAACCCCCCCCCACCGGGGCAAGTCACCATAGATGCTCTGATTCATGCTTGGCCTCCCAGGCTTCTTTATGCATGTCCTCCTCTTCCCCTTATGTCAAAGTTTCTACAGAAAGCCTGAAGGCTGGGGAGCACTGTGATCCTCATCGCCCCATTCTGGCCTTGACCGGTTTGGTTTCCCTTACTCAGGTCTCATCTAGTTGTTCCACCATGGACCTTTGATCCCTTCCCGGATCTGCTGTCACATCCCTCGGGGATCCTTCATCCAGATCTGGACAGTCTGAAGCTCACTGCTTGGCTGCTGTGGTTCCCATGATTCTTAGGACTCCCGGTCTGTCATCTCCTGTCAAGTCCATTCTCGTGGCAGCTCATAAATTGTCCACCAGAAAACTTTCTCATAGTAAAGGGAAACTTTTTATATTGGCCATTCAGAGGTCTTTGGATCCTTTCACTGCTTCGCTTTCAGCAGTTTTAGATTTTCTGGCTAGCATTTTTCATCAGCACGCTAGTTCCTCTACGGTGAAATTCCAACTGGCAGCCATCTCTAATTTTCATGTTGGGGTAAACATGTCTTCATTGGCTTCCTCTAAACTTTGTAAAACCTTTCTCAAAGGTGACTTTTTTCTCAGACTCCCGGTTAAGGATCCGATTCCTCCGTGGGATCTCACCTTGTTGTTGTAGGCGTTGTTTTCTTCCCCATTTGAGCCTGCGGCATCTGTGGATCTACACTTTTTGACCTGGAATACTGCCTTCTTGGTTGCCATTCCATCTGCTAGAAGGGTGTTGGAGCTTCAAGCTCTTTCTATCCAAGTCCCTTATATGATCTTTCATAAAGATAAGAGTGTCGCTACGCACTAACCCATCATTCCTTGCCAAGGTAGCTTCAGAAGCTAATATTAATAAGACTGTTAATTTACCAGTATTTTTTCCTAACAACCAGAGCAAAGGGGAATAGGTTTTATCTTCACAGGACTAAGCCATTCCACATGTCTGATCAGCTTTTTGTGTCCTATGCCAAGCCCTTCTTTGGTAAACCTGTTTCAAAAGTAACTGTTGCTTATTGGATTTCACAATGCATTGGCCAGGCTTAGGTAGCTGAGGACTCTGTCTCACAGGTTGAAGAACAAATGAAGTAAACTACTTCAGATAAAGAAGTTATGTCCTCACCATAATGTTCCATCTGAGTAGTTCTTCATTTGTCTTCAACCGTTTCCCCCCTCCTTCCCCCTGACCTTATCCTTTGGGATATGACATGTCCCTTGTACTGAAGAGTTATTGTAGGGATCTTTGGTTCTGTCAGGGCTAACGTTCTTTTGTGACGTTTTTATGTTGGAGGATAAGGTGTCATTGGGTCATTTGTCTGATACCTGTTAGGCAGCAAACTCTATGTGAAGGGAGAAGGGAGACAGGGTGGCATTATGAATAAGAGGAGGAGCATGGAGCTCAGAGCCATAGCTGGAAAGTGCAGCCATGTCGGATCCGATGTGGATCCGAGGAACCACAGGTTGAAGATAAATGAAGTTAAACTACTCAGATGGAATGTTATGGTGAGTACATAATTTCTTTTTCATTCATTGTGCATGGTGCAAATGGGGCGTACATTTATATCATGGATTTGTTCAGTATGTTGTTTACTAGTTGGGTGTGTGCATTTTGTGGTTTAATTTAGCAGGCAATGTGCTAATGGGATATGCATTTGTGTTTTGGGTTTGTCCAGCATGTGCATTTGTATCATGCCTTCATTTAACATGCAGAATGCATTTTTTTGTTGTGTGTTCACTCAACATAGGATTATTTGCCATGTGGGCAAAGGCTGTGCCCCACCATCACTGCACAGATACATCATCAGCTTGAACAACTGTCTTTGCAATATGTATACATATGTAACTCATTTCACTTTTCTGTCACTTTCATTTTCTTTGTGGCATTACTGTTGTTGCTTCATTCCCAAACCCACAGCCTTTACCAAGTGTAACACTGTATTGGCCCCCACTGCAATATAAGTGATACTGTACAGAATGTCTAACACTGCTGTTGCAAATATTGCCTTGTGTTCTTATGGGCTGTTTTGCAGAATAACAGAGACTGTCTGCATAAGCACTTGTTGTATCAGCTTGTTCATCAGTTTTGTGCAGTTACACTTGTTCTGTGCTGCAAGGATGAGCTAGAACAGATATTTATATAGTGTGTGACTCGATCCCGGAGATTGTGTATTTTGAAATTTTGTGTCTGTGTGTGGGGTATGAATGAAAGCAGGCTTAGGTATTTTAGGTAATCATTTAGATTGTTAATAAAGCTAATGTTTCCTTAGTCTATTAAACACTAAATTCAGATTATATATATCCTAATATGTCTCTTGCTTCCTTAGTGAATAATTACTGTATAAATGTTTAATGTTTCTAATAATAGTGTATGTAACTCATCTCTAAAACCTAACTGGAATTAATATCACTACTATTTTTCTCTTAATTTATAATATATTCTCCATTTTTTACTTTGTTTTCATGGGCTCGAACCAACAAAGGTTGATGGTTGGGATAGGTAGACTTGATTGCTAGACTAGGAATGTATCTCATTCCATGTATAGGGTGTATTAAAGTTTATATCAGAGTGAACTATGCTAATTTTTTGTTATTTAACTGTTTTTCTAGTTTTGAAATGCCTGACACAATTGTTTTACTTTTATCTTTCATGGGGAAAGTTATTTGGATTGAGATAAATAGAAATACAACAATTGATATTTTATTGTCTATTCAGGAAGAGTATTATGTATACAGGATTCTATTAATACAAGTTCCTTTATTATTTATCTTTAAAGAATTCTGATATGGATTTAACTTTGATATCCTTAAATACTAATGCTTTAAACAACCCATATAAGAGAGCCAGCCTACTAAGGTATCTTAAACTAAACAAGGCTCAAGTAGTTTTTCTCCAAGAGACACACTTTAAAATAAATGACACATTTATGTGGTACCCTAAGGAATACATCAGTTTTCTTTGTTACATTTTTTTTTATATATTTCAACTGTTCTGGTGGACTATTTTATATATATATATATATATATATATATATATATATATATATATATATATATATATATTTTTTTTTTTCTTGCTTTGTAATGACTCGGAGCTTTTCTCCTCGGGCCTCTACTGAAAATGGACATATATCCAGTTAGACTAGCCCGGTCAACAAATGTTAAATAAATAAATAAATAAAAATAAATACACAATACTTTTCACTCTTCTTATAAAAATAAGACCAGAGGAGTAACAATTCTATGGAAAACGACTTTCTTAAATCCCCAAATCATTTACAAACATGTAGATAATGATGGACTCATGGCCTTAGTTATACGTAAGTTTAATAATAGAATTTGGACCCTGGTTAATTTATACTGGTTCCCAGGTATGGGGGTTGGACTAGCTAAGAAACACGTAGACTTTATTACAACTACTTCTAAAAGTAATATCATACTAGGAGTTGATTTCAGTTGTATCACAGATATTACAGAAACTAGCAATAGGAAATCTCTTAGATTATTGTACTCAGCCAAACAGTTAAAAAAATGGACAGAAATGTTTAAATTAAAATATACCTTTAATGCTTTGGGACCAAATTCTTTACTATATTCACACCAGGATTAGAGACATGGTACCCAGACTAGAATAGATAAAATGTATATCTCACAAGATCTTTATTCTAAATCTTGAATTTTCCAATACAACCTTGTCCCTTTTCAGATCATAATTCCCTGATGTTAACAATACACTTGGAATTCAATCAATTAGTTATTACTTCAAGGATTTCTTCATATATCACAAAATTTAAAGACTTTAAATCTTGGATAACTTCTGAACTTCAGCTTTTCTTAGAGATTAATTATAAACCTGAAGCAAACACAATTATGGTTTGGGATTCTCTTAAGGCCTGGTAATTCTCTTCATGGTAAAACCATTAGCTTGTACAAAAATAAAATTAAAGAATGGGACTCAGAGTTGCAGCAACTCCAAAATTAAATATCTCTTAAATCTGATAGAAACTTAATTGCTACAGATAACAGGAAAATAGAAGAAGCAAATAAAAAATACAATGAAATATTATCCCATAAAACTAATTTAGCTATGGAAAAACTGAAATTAAATTGTTATGCTACCTCTCCTAAGCATCTTCATAACCTATCTATTAAAGTTAAGATACAATCAAAAATTAATAACATTGATAGTATCTTTCATGAAGGGAAAAGGGAAAAAGTCTCAGACATAGAGGACATTCCGGAGACTTTTAATTATCATTATGCAGAGCATCATAAAGATAAAATAAGTACACACGAATGTGAGAAGTTAGAGAATATAGTTCCCAACATAACAAGAATTACTGAGGAACTTGAGTTAGATCTACAAAAACCTATTTCTCAAAAGGAAATTATAGATGGGATTAAAGGAAGTAAATCTAATAAAGCACCTGGAATAAATGGCTTAATTATGACATTTATAGATTGTTCCCTTCTTCTATACTCTCTCTCCTACATAAAACCTTTCTTGAAGTTCAAAGATTATCAAATATTCCTCCTTCTTGGAGATATTCTCTAATTTCCCCTATACTAAAAGAGAATAAGGACTCTAATCATTGCAACTCATATAGACCAATTTCTTTGTTGAATAATGATTATAAACTATTTATGTCAATTATGGTCAATAGATTGAAAACACCCATATCTAAAATAATTAATGAAGACCAAACTGGTTTCATACATAACAGACATACACATGATAATATTAAAAGAGTGTTAACTCTGATAGATTACATCATTAGAGGAAACCATGAAGCATTGATAATAGGTCTAGATATTCAAAAGGCCTTTGACTCCTTAAATTGGGGTTATTTATTTAAAGTCTTACAGTTATTTGATCTCCCCCTTTTTATAACCGTGATAAAGAAAATCTATGAAAATAATCTAGCACATGTCAAATTAGGTCCCTTTACTTCCAAAGCAATCCAAATCACTAGAGGTACTAACTAGACAAGGATGTCCCATGTCCCCTATCCTCTTTGCTCTGGCCATAGAAATACTTGCCATTTTAATACATAATAACCCAAAGTCAAGAGGTATAAATATGTATGACCAATATATTTCTAAAATAATGATGTTTGCTGATGATGTCACCTTACCCAACTCTAAGGAAGTGTTAGGTGAAGTGGATATAGTAACAACACATTTCCAAAAAAATCTCAGGACTCTCCTTCTACAAATCTAAATCAAAATATTTATTATTAAATAAAAAAAGAACATACAGGTTTCAGTTAATCATATTATTGGAAACCAGGTTTCAACTCTAGACTATTTAGGAATAGTCCTAAGCAAGAATATAGAGGAAACCTTACAGCTTAACTATGCTAATGCCATAGACTTAATCAAGACATTTTTAAGCAAATGGAATAATTTGTTTATAACATTTGATGATAGGTTACAACTGATAAAAATGCTTTTGTTACCTAAAATATTATATATAGCACAAGCCCTTATACTTCCACCAGGAAAGAAAATCCATAAAAAATCACTTCAACTCTGATGAAATTCCTATGGTACCCCAAAAGAAATAGAGTGGCATATTCTCATCATATCAGAAAATGGGAACAAGGGGGGTTAAAATTCCCAGAGATTGAAACTTATATAAAGGCATCTATAATTAAAATAGTGATGAATTTGATAAATCCTAGATGCTCTTTCATTTGGAAACAGTTGCACTCCATTATACTAATGAATGAAAATTGTTTATCAAAGAATGCTTTGGTAACTGACAAAGATAACAAGATATGGCACAATGTAAGTTTAAATTTACAGTATAGTGCAACAAAATTAACTAAACTAACACTAATAAACAATATTTTGACGTGTTTAGAAAATTCATTAACACAAATTTAGATATAAAACTGTGGCATAGATTTTTAATACCATTTACTGTTACAAGAGATTCCCCTGATAAAACACATAGAGAGATTTTTGGTTTATATAACCTATTTTGTTGGTTGCAATGTATTGAAAACCAACAAGCTTTGAACACACAAAGTATATTGTCAGCCTATGGCCTATCCCCTAATGACTAGTTGGTTCTTCAGAGTGTCACAGCATACACCAAGGATCTATGTAGAATAATACATAACTCATCCTTCAAAACCATACCAAAAATTATAAACTGGATTTTTGGTATTCTATATAATAATATCAATGTTAAGAATGAATTATCGTATCTATATAGCACTTTAATTGTCTGTAAGACAGCTCCTAAAGATTCTTGCTGGCAATACCTAACTAAAGGGTTTCAAGTATCATTATCAATGGAAGATAAAACAAACATTTTATTTTCACTTTAACTTCTTACTCATAATTCTGGAGGCTTTTTCACTGGAAATTTCTACACAGATCCTTTTTGACACCTGAGAAACTCTCAAAAATGAATCCTTCAAACAGCACGTTATGTTGGAGATGTCATCTGTCCACTAATGCTGACTGGTCTCATATTTTTTATGACTGTACTAATATTAAACCATATTGGAATGAGATTAACAAATTTCTTCAAGCTATCTGTACTGATATATTTGTTTTGACAAAGTCCTTAATTTTATTGAATGTTGTTAATAGTAATAGTATGAAGAAAGATGACCTATATTTGTTGTTGACAATGTTAGCAGTAGCCAGAAAATGTATAACTAGAAGATGGAACTCTAATGTAGCACCAACAATGGAGGAATTCCTATAATCACTGAAGAAATGAATACTAATAGAGAAAAGAACTAAAGAGTTAAGAACTTTTTCTAAGCCATTGGTTAATAGCCCGTGGAGGAAAGTTTTGAATTTGATTGATACCCTACAGATGGAACCAAACTCTTCCTAACTATCATAGTTTATATATTAACTTATTATTTAACTGCAAATGTTTTTATCTGAATCCTTTTTGTGAGGCTGAATGTAAATACTGTAAATAGTTATTGAATGTATTAAATTATTGTGTTATTTCATCAAAATAAAAATCATTTGAGTAAAAAAAAAAAGCAGAGCACTAGGAGACTTTTCATGAAAACATAACAAATGGCAGTTGTGTTGCTAGTCCTTGTGGAAGTCAAGAACTGTGCAACACTGAGTGACCAGAGAATGCAGTGCTGCTACATGGCAGGGAAGCGAAGAGGAGTAGAGTGACTTTTTTTTTAGGAAGGGTACCACTAGCATCTGATTGAATTTGAAGGCTGCTAACTAAAACCTCTTTATCGTTAGTATCACAAGGGCTTGAGACTTTAATCCTCATTTTACTAATTTTTGTTTTGAAATTAGTATCCTTTCCTACTCGAGTTGTTTGCATCATCATTTTTTCCATTTTTCAGAGAGCACCAGTCCAAGGGGAAAAAATGAATTCATACAGTAGGTTTGCAAATAATAATTTTTTTTCCCTTTTTTTCTTTAATCGCCAAAAACAAAGTCAGACCAATTTCTTAATAGTCTGAATATTGGCAGATGCAACATTTACAGCAATAACTGATGCATTATGGCATGAAAACAAGGCCTTTCTACACCTAATCCGTTGTTTTGAATGTTACTTTTAGAAGGTATTAGCATCAGACGTTCTTGCATGAATAGTGTAGTTTTTACAGTGCTGCACATTGTTTCTCTAAGGAATGCAAACTGTATATGGCTCTAGAAATCATATACAGTCTTGGTGCTTCATCATCATCGATCCCCTTTTCCCCATTTTCTGTATTCAGTTGGAGTGCCATTCAGCTGTTCACTGCCACTCCTCTACCTTCTTCAGTGGTTATGCCTGATTGTCACAGGTCTTATGTTATGCAGTGCATCCATCCGTTTCTGCTGGATGCCTTTGTTTCCTCTTCCCTTCTACCCATCTCTCCCAAATCTTCACCAGATTGTCCTCTGCTTTCCTGTATGTTTGCCTTAACTACCATAATCTGTTCTCCTTGACCGTCTCTGCAATTGAAGCTTCAGCTTCTGCACTAATTTCTTCATTTCTTTATCCGTCATACTGTGCATCCCAACACCAATCTCAGGCACTTCATCGACATCACTTCTAGCTTCCTCAAGTGCTCTGCCTTCACTGCCCATATTTCTGTACCATACAGTAGTACTGGTCACACCACTCTTTTGTAGACTTTACTTTTCAACTTCTTTGCCATTCTGATACACAACCCCTTCACTGAGTTGGCTATCATTTCCTCAGTTTGGATATTTGTTTCTGTCTGCCTTTTCTGCTTCCTGCTGCCTTAATTAGTACTGGTATATGTCCTCTTCTCTTCCTATTATTATTAAAATGCCATATTTTTGATTTGTTTATTTGTGTCATACATTACTGTGATGAGGAGCTATTGTGACACACCCTGTCCTGCTGGTTCACTGTTATGATGAACACTTTGTATAATCCAGTGAATAGATTTGGTGATTTGTGTCTCTCTGTCCATGTTGGCAACCTCTGGGACAGATATCCACTTGTTCTTTGTAGTCTTTCGGCTTTTCCCGGTTAGGGGTCGTCACAGCAGAATTCTGGTCCCGTAATGATTGGCAGTGGATTTTTATGGTGCAGAGTTGCCAGCCCAAAGTCCAGCCTTCAAGGAAGGCACACTAATTCACGCACGCACCTACCTGCATGTCTTTAGACATCACTCAACCCGTGGGGAGGACGTGCAGACTCCACACAGAAGGCACTCCAACCGAGAATCGAATGGAAGAACATCTTGCTGTGAGGCGACAACACTAACCGCTGCACCACCATGGCCTCCGTGGACAGATATCCACTTGTACTGTGGCAATTTTCATGCAAGTATTCATTCAGAAACTCACTGAAATACTGTTTACACAATGAGTGAATGTCTTATTGAATTAACATGAAAATTCTTTGCTTGAGAATGGATGATGTTAAGTTGTCTATCTCGCCTTCGTTTCTTGCTGGTTGGGATCAGAGCCGATCCTCGGCTCCGACTCAGCCATCTTCTATAGCTCGAGAGCTGTTTACTGGCTCGAGGCTACCCCTTATCCCATGATGCCTAGCGTTAGCTACCCAGATCTCATTTGCCGCTTTAGCTGTGAGGTGTCATTCTTACTGGCTCAGGCTCATATAAGTTTCTTGTTGAACTGTTTTTTTGTCAGATTAGTGCTTTTTCTGGGAGTTTATTATTTAAATTGTAGTCTGTAACTTGTTGTGTTAGTTTAGTGTATTGATAGTCCTTTCCTTTAGAACTCGTTTAAATTAGAGAGTTCTCCCCCTCCCCACACCCCTATCCCTTCTTGTAGGTTAGAGTTTAGTTTAAGCCTTTCCTTCTTTCTTATTGTTAGGTAGCCGTTTAAGTTAGTGGCGTCCTAGTTTAAAAAAAAAAAAACAATCTTTAGCTGTAGTATACTGTGTGTTTTTGCCTTTTGTTGTTAGTGTTGTGGTATTTTGTTATCACTGTTCGGCCTTTGGCCAAATCAGTGTAGTATCTTACAGGTATTTTGTTGGATATGTCTAAAGAATCCAAGGTGTCTGGATTCAAGAAGTGTGACTCATGCTGTCAGAAAATGTCTCTGCATTTAGCCCAAGAGTTCTGCAGGAGCGCAAGAATAAGCTTATTCTGAGGGGTCTTCTCAAGCCCCAGGATTCACCAGCCAATGCTCAGCCTGTGAAATCCCCAAAACTGACCAAATCATCGGCTCCAAGCTCGGAGCCGTCATTGGTTCAAACCTTACCTGCTACTTCGATTCCGGCCGGAACCGAAGAGACTATCTCCCTGTCGGCTCCTTCAGTGTCTTCGGAGCCATCATGGAGCCACAAGAGGCTGAGGTCCCCCTCTCTGGAATCCATACATTTGGCTCCTCGGTCTCCCCTGCTACAGAGTGAGTGCAGTCACAGATCTTCTCACTCCTCTCGGTCCTCTAGGCTCTCGGATCATGACGTGGAAAGAGTGGTCAGTAGGTTGCTGAAGTCGCAGGCACTTGCCAAGATGTTGTCCAGCCCTCCTCAACAGGTGTCGGCTCCGTCTATGTCTATCGATATTCCTCCTCTGACTCCATTGAGCTCGGAGCCGGAGTTCGTTGGGGTTCGAGTCGTGGAACCGTTGGCTCCGATAACTATTTCTCCTTCGGTTCCGTCGTTGGCTCCAATTCCCTCGATGGTGCCGTCCATCGAGGGATCTGGGCGCTGAGGCTCTCTCGTCTGCTCCGAGGGATGCGAGTGGCATCGGACCCTTGTCCGACCCCGTTCTCCCTCTCGGAGCTTCAGCAGGTGAGCTCGGCTCCTACATCGGCCTCGGAGCCGTCTCCCTCTGTGCGGAGAGGGATTCCGATTTCTTCGGAACCGGAGCCTTCTCTGCATCATGGCAGGGATGCCTTCGATATCATGAGGAGTGTTCTGGCCACTGAGTCAGCTCCACGTTCGTCCCCACCGGCTCCGTCCCCTGTAGTGCCTGCGTCAACCTCTGCTCCTTCTCCAGACCCCAAGCCTGGGGAACCAACGCTCCAGGGCACCCCATTGGGTGTTTCCTCTTCTTCCGAGGCCTCCCCTGATCATTCAGAGGAGCCCCCTCGGAAGAAGTGCAAGAGGAAGCACATTGATTCCCCTGAGTCTGTCAGTTCTGATACAGACTTAGATGAATCGGAAGGGTCCCCGAGATCCCCCTCTGAAGATGTTTCCTTCTCAGACATCCTAGAAATGCGTAAGCAGAGGGGGAACTGGACTCCCCTAGCCCCTACCGAGGATGAGTCTGTATTCCTGGATGCGTTCAGTTCTCGACCTTCCACCTCCTGGGTTTCTCCGCCTTTCGATCCACTCATGTCAGTGGTGGCTCGAAAGGCTTGGTCAGCCCCAGATGCAGTGGAACCAACCCCGAGGAGACTCAGCAAGTTTATCACTGCACCCCTTGATAAGCAGTTCCTTACCAAAGGTGTTCCTGTGGATGCCATGGTGGTAGCAGCAGCCACTAAGAAAGAGTTAGCGGAAACTTCTTCGTCTGTCCATCCTCCTAACAAGGAGCCCAGGGCTATGGATAGATACGGGAAGCGAATGTTTGCTTCAGCGACCTTTTCTATGAGGTCACTGAATTACTTCTGCCATTTTACCCGGCTTCAGAGGGATCTCCTTAAAGAGCTCGTAGATACCCTTCAGGATCCATCAGCTGAAGGGGCTCAAGCTAAAGTGGCTTCTCAGCTGGCGACCCTTAATTCTGTAGTCAACTCCTCCATGAGGCTCATTTCCTATGCAGCCGATGGTGCAAGTAGAGCTGCAGGTACAGGCGTGGCCCTTAGGAGACATGCATAGATGCGGCTGTGTAATTTTGCGGAACTGTTTAGAGCGTCATTCACCAACACCTCCTTTGATGGTTCCTTTCTCTTTGGACCACAGGTGAAAGACACTCTGACTAGGTGTGAACAAGAAGGCAAGATTCTCTCTGCCGTGGGAGTCAGTTTTTTCCACTCCTTCCAGACCATACCCCAAGGGTCAGAAGAGTGGTAAAATGTGGTTTCGAAAATCCCAGGGAGCCTCACCTGACACACGTAGCGATTTTTCTTCCAGGGGCAGGGGAGGAAACAACAACAACAGACGCCGCACTCATGGCAAAGGGTGTCCGCAGAACCAGGGCAGCAGAGAATCCTTCTCTGAGAAGCCCTTCCAGCATCCCTGAAGGGTTGCCCGGCTGCCCGCCTCTGGAGGCAGTTGGGGGAAGACTATCATTGTACCTAAAAGTCTGGCAGATTTTAACGCAAGAAAATGGGTACAATCAATCATAACCGGAGGTTACAGAATTCCCTTCTTTCAACCCCCCTTACCGTCAAGCAAATCCCTTCCAGATGTTCTACCCAATCTAAGGGACCAAGCAGTCATAGAAGTTTCAAAACTGCTAGAAAAAAGAGTAATCCAGGAAGTCTCGGCAGACCAACATGGATCCGGAACTTACTCAAGGTTCTTTTTGGTACCAAAAAAGACAGGGGACTGGAGACCGATTCTGGATCTCAGCAGACTAAACAAGTCTATTCAAAGAACAAAGTTTCGGATGGTCATGCTACAGTCCATTCTACCCTTTCTGGGTCAGGAAAATTGGATGTGCTCCATAGATCTCCAGGATGCGTGCTATCACATCAAGATGGACAGTCGCTCCAGGAGATTCCTTTGCTTCCGGGAAGCCAGTCATTACCAGTTCAGAGCTCTGCCCTTTGGTCTCACCACAGCCCCCAGGGTGTTCACCAAATGTATGGCAGTGGTCACGGCTCAACTGAGACGTCAAGGATTCCAGGTGTTTCCATACCTAGACGACTGGCTCCTTACTGCTACTACCAGGCATCAACGTCTACAAGCCAGGGACTACACAATCACAATTTTCTCCCAGCTAGGCATTACAATAAACTTCGAAAAATCTTCCTTGTTGCCCTGTCAATCTATTACCTATATAGGAGCAGACTTAGACACAAGGAGCATGTCCGCAAGGCCTCCGCCAGACAGGATGGCCACACTTCGACAGCAAGTACAAATTCTAATGCAGTGCAAAAAGGTCCAAGTCAGGTTGGTCCTTCAAGCTCTGGGTTCCATGTCAGCGGCAATTTTTCTAATCCCTCTGGCCTGCTTTCACATGAGAATTCTTCAGTGGATTCTGTTCACACAGTGGTCTTTTCAACAGCTGCCCATGTCTCACATGATCATGATTACAGAAACATGCAAAAGGCACCTTTCCTGGTGGATGGTCTCCCCACTAGTGTCTCAGGGCAGACCATTCATTCAGCCCCCTCCGGTTGCCACAGTGACCACAGATGCCTCCCTGATAGGGTGGGGGGGCATTATCAGGGCAGGACAGTCCAAGGCACTTGGCAGCCTCACGAGTACCATCTGCACATAAACGTCTTAGAAATGAGAGCCGTGCTCCTAGCGTTGCAAGCTCTTCAGTACTCTCTTCCTTCTGGGACCATTGCAATTCAAACGGACAACATGTCAGTGGTGTGGTACATCAACAAGCAGGGCGGAACCAGGTCCTACCCCCTATGTCGAGAAGCACTCAGACTCTGGCAGTGGGCAATCTCCTCCCAACGATTTCTGATTGCGACGCACATCTCTGGGAGGTCCAACGTCATAGCGGACAGGCTCAGCAGAGCTATTCTCATGCCTCACGAGTGTTCTCTGAATCAGGTAGTTGCTGATCTGATCTTCCGCAAGTGGGGACAGCCTTGCTGCGATCTTTTTGTTACCCCTTTCAACAGCAAATGCAGCAACTGCTTCTCCCTTCTTCCGATTCCCGGTCACTCTCTCTTCCAGAGACGCTCTAGTCCACAATTGTCCTCAGGGACTTCTTTATGCCTTTCCTCCATTTCCCCTGATACCGAAACTCATACAGAAAGCATTATCGTTGGGTTGCAAAATGATCCTCATTGCCCCCTACTGGCCTTGACAGATATGGTTCCCGTTTTTGCACCGTTACCTTCTCGAGCAGCCCTGGACTCTGGATCCTATTCCAGACCTGCTGATTCATCAATCAGGAGAGCTGCATCAATCCCTCCAAACACTCCAGCTCACAGCTTGGTTGCTCCACTTCCAACCCTAGCCAGGCTTCCCAGCATTTCCCCGGCCGTTCGTGAGATTATTGTCTCCTCTCACAAGTCTGCCACTAGAAAGACTTATGCTAGCAAATGGAAACATTTTTTGTTGTTGGGCAGAGGCTAGGAACATAGATCCCTTTTCAGCCCCAGTACACGAAATCTTGGAGTTCCTAGGAGAACTTTTTCATTCTGGGTCCGCTTCTGCTAGAGTCAGGGTTCAATTGGCGGCCATCTCTAACTTTCATGTTGGGGTGTCTAATGTAAACATTATGTCTCATAAGCTGTGTAAAGCTTTTCTCAGAGGGACTACTCTCCTTAGGCCCCCGGTGAGAGATCCCCCTTCTCCTTGGGACCTTAATTTGGTACTAACCTCCTTAATTATGCCCCCTTTTGAACCGGCAGCATCCTGCTCTATTAAGTTTCTGTCTTGGAAAACTCTCTTTCTGGTAGCTATTACTTCAGCCAGATGCGTCTCTGAACTTCAGGCACTAAGTGTTCATCCTCCGTACTTAGTTTTTCATAAGGACAGGGTTGCTCTGAGGACTAATCCCTCTTTCCTTCCAAAAGTCTGCTCAGAAAATAATCTGAACCAATTTATAGACCTCCCTGTGTTTTTCCTTAACCACACCAACAAGGCAGAATACAAATTACTCCAATTGGATGTTCATAGACAATTGCGTTTTTACCTGCATAGAACGAAGGATATAAGGAAGTCGGACCAACTTTTCCTTTCCTATGCTCGGGGCAAACAAGGTCTCCCAGTTTCCAAAGTGACCTTATCCAGGTGGTTGTCTCACATTATTACCTTCATATATCAACTGAGAAACAAAGAGTTGTCTATCAAACCGAAAAGTCATTCTACTAGGGCCTTGGCCACCTCTGTAGCCTTCCAGTCTAGGTTGCCCATGGACTCTATATGCGCAGCTGCTACGTGGGCAAACCCTCATACCTTTATTTCTCATTACAAGTTAGATATGGTCTCCAGAAGTAGAGCTAATTTTGGTTCCACTGTTCTGAAAAGTCTGTTCCAATGAGCCGCCCAGGATTGTAGGTGCTAGGGACTCTGTCCCAACCAGCAAGAAACGAAGGAGAGATAGACAACTTAACATAAAGAAGTTATGTATCTACCATAATGTTCCATGTTAGTTGTCTTCATCTCGCCTTCTTTCTTGCATCCTCCCTCCATCCCCCTGTCCTATTGGACCGAGAGGAGTTCAAGTTTCATTGGCTGTGTTTTCTGGTTTGTTTCCTCTATTGACTTAGAGAGTATGACAGGTATGCTCAACCTTTTGCTTGGAGGGGATGTTCATCGTGCATACAGCTGCAGTCATTACAGATGGGGTTATCCTACCATCAGGCGGGTCTTCGGTCGGCCGAATTCCAAAGTCTAGGTCCGGCGTCGGTTGTCGTCGCTTCTTCCCTGACGTCAGTCCGGCAGGGGTATAAAAGAGGCAGCCTACGCCATTTTCTTCAGTCTTTCTTGCCGCGCGGTGCCCGAAGCAGAAGCAGTTCGCAAGTGCCGGTCTGCCAGCTCCTGAGATTTACGAAAGTATTTCAGCCGAAGTCTTCTTTAAAGCTAAGTACCCGTTGAAACTTTTCTTGCCTCAGACCGATGTCAGACAAAGTTAATAATTGCATTTCTTGTGGGAAGCAAATACCGCATAAGGATTTCCACTCTTTCTGTATACCTTGCTTGGGGCCAGACCACGACGTCTCGGCCTGCCGTTTTTGTGCTAGGTTCAACAAGTGCACTATTAAGCGCTGGGCGGAGTTCGCCCTTCATTATTTTGGCAAAAAATTTAATTATATCATGTCGTCGGATACTCCGACACCAGTTTTAAGTAAAAGACGCAAAGACAAGGACCGACATCCGAGGTCTGCACCGAGTACTGAGACCACGCTTAGGCCGACTACCGGTTCTCCGGTTCTCAGCGAGGCGCCTACGCAGCCCCTGACTACTGATGAAACTATTTTACTGGTGACTTCAGTACCTGAGGTCGCAGGCTCCTCGGTCTCCATTCCCACTGCAGATACCGACGCCACTCCTGGCGGGGAAACTGAAAATTTAGTCAGGCCTGCCATTTCTGATGGCGTCTTCAGGCCTTCCACCTTCTCTATTAAATCCTTCACTAAATCTAAGGCTGCCATGAAAACTAAAAAACAGGGTCCCCAGACCTCCTCTCAAGGCCCCATGCCTAAAAAGCAGATGCTTAAAATGGCTGAGGATTTGATAACTCTCATCAGGGGTTCTCAACCCCCCTCTGACAAAAGACCCAGATTGGAGGAAGACTACCCTTCCTCAGACCAGGCTTCTATTACCTCAGACCATTCTGAGGACCAGGATTTTGCCTATTCCCCTTTCGAAGATTCTGATGCTGAGGAGTCTATTCCCTCGGTCTCCCCCCCTGAGGACTACTCTTTTGGGGAAACCCTGCATACATTGAGGGAACACTTCCACTGGGAAGGCCAAGATTACTCAGATTCCAAGAAAAGGCTCAGGGAATTTCTACTGCTCCCCCAGCATAGGCCCTTGGCTATCCCTCCTGTTTTAGATATTTTGGATGATGTGTACGCAGAAGCCAGCCTTAATCCAGATTCTTTACCTCCAGCCCCTGTTAAACCAGACAGGTATTACCGGGTTCCTGATTCTCACCAGTTCCTTTATAAAAGCCATACTGCAGACCCAGAAACAATTTCACAGGGTCCCAAGGGAATAAAGGCCTCTACTGCTAAAAACCCTTTACCTTCAGAGAGAGATTCCAGAGCATTAGAAAGGTGGGGGAAAAGGTGTATACATCTGCCACTTTAACCATGAGGGCATTAAACTGTCAATTTCATATGTTAAAGTACCAACAGTTTTTGTTATCTCAGCTGAAAAGCAAAATGACACAAACAGAACAACCAGATTTGAAAGAGTTGCAGGATTTATTGCATGGAGCAGAGCAAGTGGGTAAACATACCTTGCAGTGTGGTTTTGATGCTTTAGAGGCCTCATGTAGAGCTGCTGTCACAGGATCTGTTATACGTAGACATGCTTGGCTCAAAGAGCAAACCTTACCAGATCATGTCAAAGCAAAGTTATTAGATGCACCACTTCAAAAAGATGTATTGTTTGGTGTTAAAGCTGAGGAAGTACTAAAGAAAATGGAGGAAAAAGCGAAATCTATGCAAACAGTGAAAGATTTCTTGCAGGTACAACCTCCATGCTTCAGCAGAAACTGGCCTTCAAAAAATTGGTCCTTTCCAGCCACGGACAGACCTCAAAGGGGCAGATACAGACGCCCAAGGGGTAGAGGACAACCTCAAGGATCTTACAGAGCTAGACAGTGGCAAGCACCAACCCCAAGAGGTGGAGAAGATAGATCACAGTCATTTAGAAAACAGACACAATGGCTTCCCCCTATGCCTGCCAAACAAAGCTTTAATGGCAGCACCTTTGGGCGGAAAACTGGCATTATTTTTAAAAAACTGGCACATTGTTACAAAAGACAAATGGATTCTGGACATTATAGACAGAGGCTACAGGTTCCCCTTTCACACCCTTCCAAAAATGAGAGGCTTGCCAAACCTGCCACAAAATCAAAGGGCAGAGGCACAAAGACAAATTTCCGCTCTCATGGATATGAAAGCGATTCAAGAGGTACCTGCAAAAGAACAAGGTCAAGGTTTTTATTCCGGACTATTCCTGGTAGCAAGGAAAGACAAAGATTGGAGACCCATCTTAGACCTATCCATCCTAAACACATATCTACAGGTGCCAAAATTCAAGATGCTCACATTACAGCAGCTTCTTCCCATGCTGGGCAAGGAGTCTTGGCTGGTAACATTGGACCTCAAGGAGACATACCTGCATGTCCCTATCAGACAAGATTGCAGAAGATACCTCAGATTTCTTACAGGTTCAACCCATTACCAATTCTCTGCATTGCCCTTTGGCTTATCTACTGCGCCCAGAGTGTTTACGAAATGCCTGGCATCAGTAATTGCCTTCTGCAGACAACAAGGAATACAAATCTACCCATATCTGGACGACTGCCTGAACCAAGCAGACAGCAAGGACATTCTACTGCAGCATCTGGCGTTTGTAATAAAACTGTTAAACTACATGGGATACACAGTGAACAAAAAGAAATCACCAGACTAACTGCAAGGAAAGTCCTGCAGGCTCTGGGATTCATGGCATCTTGCATCCTACTAATACCATGTGCAAAGCTGCATATGAGGAAACTACAATGGTACCTAAAAAACTTATGGTCTCAACACAATTATACCACTCATTCCATGCCTTCAAAAGGAATTTTTGTGGTGGGCTCAAGCATGCCAAAGAAACACAGGTCTCCCTTTCTGTGTACCTCAAGCAACTCAAATCATCACAACGGACGCCTCAGACTACGCCTGGGGAGCACACATGGCAGATCAGTGCATTCAGGGAAAATGGTCCCAAAAAGAGAAGCACCTACACATCAACCAAAAGGAGATGCTAGCCATGCAAAATGCTCTTATGACCTTCAAAGACCTACTGCATCCAGGCCAGCTATTGATAAGGACAGACAACACCACAGTCATGTGGTACATAAACAAACAGGGGGGAACTCATTCATACCCCCTGTGCAGGCAAGCCATGACCCTATGGAACACAGCACTTGAATTGCAAATTCAACTACAGGCACAATTCCTGCCAGGGAAGGAAAACACACTGGCGGACAACTTAAGCAGAAATATGACAGACCCACACGAATGGAAGTTGCATCCTCAAGTTTTCTCAAAAATAACTCAGGCATGGGGACAGCCAGACATAGATCTATTTGCTACCCACAGAAATTACCAATTGGAAAAATTATGTTCAAGGACCTATCATCCACAGGCCTGGAAAGTGGACGCACTCTCTTTCAATTGGACAACATTTTGACAGTCTATGCCTTCCCGCCTCTTCCTCTACTGACCAAAGTTCTATTAAAAGCCAGAGCAGAGAGGCCACAAATGATTCTCATTGCTCCAGACTGGCCACGACAACACTGGTATCCTCTCCTAAAGAGCCTGACACATTCCCCACCATGGATCCTACCTCTAGTCCCTCTTCTGTTGTCCCAGCACAACTACAAAACCCTTCACAGCCAGCTCAAAACCCTAAATCTAGCTGCATGGAGAATACCTTAATTTCCCAACAGACTCTCCTCTCCAAGGAGGTGCAGGATGTCATCTTGGAGGCCAGAAGACCCTCTACTAGAAAAGCCTACTCCACCAAATGGAAACTATTTTGTTCCTGGAATCAAGAAAAGGGCCAGAATCCTTGGGTAATAAATATACCTCAAATTTTACAGTACCTAGCTGAGATGTTAAACAGTGGCCTTTCCTTCTCCTCCATCAAGATCCACGCTTCAGCCATTTCTGCACAATACAATACAGATCCTCCTTTATTCTCACATCCTCTATTAAGGCAGTTCCTCAGAGGGGCAAAAAATATAAAACCCCCACGGAAACCACCAGTCCCAGCTTGGGACCTCAACTTCGTATTGGAAAAGCTGACCCTGCCTCCCTTTGAGCCGGCTTCTTCAACAGGGCTACAATACTTGTCATGGAAAACAGCCTTCCTTCTGGCTATTACCTCAGCACGCAGGGTTTTGGAACTACAGGCCCTCATGGCTGTGCAACCATTCATCATTTTCCATCAGGACAGAGTTTCCTTACGAAACAACCCTACCTTCATGCCAAAGGTAGTATCCAGTGTAGCTTTGAATCAGACTATTCATTTACCTACCTTTTATCCAAATCCACAGAACAAAGGGGAGAGACTACTACATTCCTTGGACATTCACAGACAACTTCATTATTACTTGAACAGAACAAAGCCATTCAGGAAATCTGAGCAGCTCTTTGTGTCCTATGCTACAGGTGCTCAAGGAAAGGCTATTTCCAAACAGACAGTTTCAAAATGGATAGCCCACTGCATACGCTTTTGTTATTCATTTCATGGAAAATCTGTGCCTGTATACATTAGATCCCACTCCACCAGGGCTACAGCTACCTCTGCAGCTTTCCTCAGGGGGGTCCCTACCAAGGACATTTTGGAAGCAGCTACTTGGAGTTCAGTACACACGTTCTCCAAGCACTACCACCTTCCACTATACTTGAAATCTAGAGCGGGCTTTGCCACAGCAGTCCTGCAGGGCATCCTCGCCCCTCCTAGTTCCACTTAGTGCCTACCACCCTTACTTAGCTTTGGGATTCTACCCATCTGTAATGACTGCAGCTGTACGCACGATGAACATAGTACAGTTTTGTACCTACCATAAATGTAGATGTTCGAGTGCTCATACAGCTGCAGTCCAGGTTACCCTCCCACATCCCCTCTTAGGACAGGCCTTATGACAAACACCTTTATCATACAACCTATTTGGGGTATTCTTTTATGGTGTATTTGCTTGCAACTACTGTTTTTGATTTATCTACATTGCATGTTTGCATAACATTATGTTTTGCCTTCCTTCTGGGGGCACCTGACATCTGGGGCAAGAAAAACTGAAGAAAATGGCGTTGGCTGCCTCTTTTATACCCCTGCTGCACTGACGTCAGGAAAGAAGCGACGACAACTGACGCCGGACCTAGACTTTGGAATTCGGCCGACCGAGGACCCGCCTGATGGCAGGATAACCCCATCTGTAATGACTGCAGCTGTATGAGCACTCGAACATCTACATTTATGGTAGGTACAAAACTGTACTTTCATTATATAGCTATGGCTGGGGTTAGCTATTTCAAACGAGATCTGGGTAGCTAGCGCTAGGCATCATGGGATAAGGGGTAGCCTCGAGCCAGTAAACAGCTCTCGAGCTATAGAAGATGGCCGATGCTCGGCTCCGATCCCAACCAGCAAGAAAGAAGGCGAGATGAAGACAACTAACATGGAACGTTATGGTAGGTACATAACTTCTTTTTCTTTCTAATTATTTTGTAATTAACATTGTTAAACTTGTCTTAAACTTGTCTTCACCTGTTATCTGATGATAATATAGAAACCGATTATTTATATTATCAAACATTAGATTTTTTTCAGTCTTCCTGATGTTCAGTCCACACTTCTTTTGTATTTTTATAATTTTTCCATCTTTTTAATTGTACCTTGTGTGATAAAAATGTGTAATTTACCTCATGCTGTCTTCCATAATCTCCCTGTATTAATATGAAATCATTTGTTTTTAATTTCATTTATATCTGCACGTGATGTGAATTACACTTAAGTTTGTTTATAGTTCTGATAATTTTCTCCCCAAGATTGATTCTGCTGAAAATGAGCATGGCTCCATTAGATATTTCTGGCATTGAAATGTAAGTACATAAACAGAATAGCTGTTGATGTTTTTTGTGTGTTATGTGCTCTGTTGCTGTATATTTACTCTCCTGTTGCACCCATTTGCCTCACTGAACCATTGTATTAAACTGGGTTACCAAGTAGGGATTTGCTGAGATTGAACATTTCCTACATGAAAATAAAGTATTGCTGTGCAAATTGACTAAACAGTACTTGGTGCCAAGGACAGGTGAAAATGTCTGAACTAATATGTAATGAAGCGTTTGATTAATTCAGCGTATAAGACCAGAACATGAAATGCAAGGGTTCTTACTAAATGAGTCATGCGACACAGTAACTTTGTTAATGCAACAGTAGTGCAATTAGAAAGCACCCTATGATGTGCACCACTAAAACTTTAAAAAAGGACAGTCTGCAGGAATGTTGACAGTTGCTACAACCATGATAATGATGTTTTATTACTTGTTATAAACATGGTAACTATCTTTTAAACAGGCTTGTATTACGCACATCATTTTAGCTGTGACACGTAAGTCATAACAATACCTTCTGTAGTTGAGGAATACTTTATGTTGAGCAGACAGAAATGGAACTAAAATCCTGCAAAAATGGTTATAATCCTGTAATTTCCATAATAACATCATACTTAAACTTTGGGCCTCATTCTGTGCTTCCTATTAAAGCAGATCCAGACTAAGTTACATTAAACACATAACTAGCAATGCCTATGATAACAGAAAGTCTAAATAACATTTGCTGTGGCTTAGTTGTATGTATCACAACGTGTCTTTCTTACTTTAAAATAACTGTGTTGAGGGGAAGGGTTGAAAATGACAACACTGTGGCAGTTCCACTAGTTTTCTGCTGACCTGGATCATTTGGCATTCAGCTTTTGAATTCCAGTCAGGATTTACTGCTTACTGCTTATACAAAGAGCTTTAATTGAAAACATGATTTAATCCTTGAGGCCTGAATGTTTCCATTGTAATGTATCATTTGTCTAAAATGATGGATGAATGTTAAAACTCTAATTTAATCTTGCAAGATGTTTTAATGATCTTGTGTTACACAAATACTTGTCATATTATTTCCAGAGGCACTATCTGCCAATAATAGTTTTAGTATATTGTGAAGTAGCTAAATGAATATGAAAGAGATTTTCTTTTTGCTTTGAGTACATTTTTTACACACAGGAAAATTAATTTAACTAAGGTTTGTGAAAGTGTAACTGTAGCAACCTGTACACTTACATACATGTTTGCATAAAAATGCTGGGAGAAGGCTGATGCTCTCTCTCCCTTCTGCTTGTCTTTTGTAGCCAGCAACCTACTGTTACCTCCCTACGCTAAACAACTTTTCTCTTCACTTCTCCCATGCTTTATTGAAAGTGACTGTTCACAGCCTGTAAATACTGAATGCCTCTAGTCCAAGTATTTAGATAGAATTTTACTGATGTTTGGAGCTGTTCTGTCAGTGAAGTGCTTGTTGATGAAATGCTATCCCTTATTCAGCATTTCTCAGAACAAGTGGGGAGCCAATGGACATGTCTTATTCTAAATATTCATTTGACTGTTCTTGTGTTGGTTGCCATTAAGTTTAGAATTCTTTCAATCATTCATTTTAGTTAGTTGTTTGGAGGAAGTTGATGGCAGTTTAAAACTAAGATTTTAAAGTGCTTGCACCTTCCAGCTGTACTATAAACCTAGGTTTTGGGTACAGAGTGTTGAGGAGAGCTATATAATGGCAGAAGGGACTGCATGCTGCTGAGGATGACTGTTTGTGGTACATGTCTTTGATGTCTACAAGCATACAGAATAATGCAGTGTGTGCACATTTATGAGATGCATGCAAATAACATGTTTATTTATATGCAGAGACATGGAAGCGCAAATGTGTCTGTACGCACAGGTAAAAAGTTCACATTTATCAGTATATGCACAGATATGGCATATACTAATACACAGTGTATGTTTGTGTGTATGTACAGATAAACAGTTCACATTTATCAGTATGCAATGATATGTCATGCAGACTTGTTTGGACAAATATAGGGGGTATTCAGAAAGGTTAGCTTTGCAGCACTGATAGTACTTCAACTGCTGTGTTGTAGTACTGCTACAGGCTAATTAGTGAGTCAGAGCTTTACGTTTGGGGAAGAAGCTCATTATTGACTCTATTGTATGCCTCTTACTCAAACACATAACACTAAGCTGCATATTAGTGTTCCTCCTAACACTCCACACAATGCTATTTCACAGAGAAGTGACCCACGTTGTGAACACACACACACACACACACACACACACACACACACATGCACAAAAGTATGCCACTACCGATAGACTGACTCAGACACACATTCACAGCTTCACAGCATTCAACTGATGTGATGCTAATGGTCTCACTACTGCCATTGACAGTAATTGTTGGACAGCATCCAGAAGGTATGTGCATTTCCCCCGTTCTGCTCCACAAATACATAGTAGAGCCCATCTTTGAATTGTTTACCTTGCTATTTCGATCCCATATTACGGTTCCAGGGCAGAGCATATGACTAATTTATTTTAGCCCTGCCTTTGTACTGCCACATTTGCAAGTAGAATTATACAGCAGACTGCTGGGATACTCCTTGCTAGAGGCTTCATACCACTGTAATGCTGCAGCAGTCTTTGAATTGAATTATAGAGCAGTGTGTGCATGTTTATCTGTATGCGTAGATACAGTGTGTATGTTTATATGTATGGATGTGTGTGTGTATGCACACACACACACACACACACATACACACACTTGTCTATTTATGTGTGCGCAGATGCAGAGTGCACATTTAACTTAATACACTGATATAGTGTGTATATTTATCTTTGAGCACAGATGCAGTCTGCACCCTTATTCCTCTACACTCATACAGAATACATGTTTATATGTATGCACAGATAAAGTAAACATTTTTCAATACACAAAGATGCAAAGACACACTTACCTGTATGCACAGATGCAACTTACACATTTGTCAGCATGTACCGATACATTGTATGTGTTACTTTGTATCCACAGGTGTGCAGTACTTCTTGATCAGTATGCATGAGACTTCACATTTATCAGTGTGCAGAGACACATGCAAAATTATGTTCATCCGTAGATGCAGTACGCATGGTTATTAGCATGCACAGATGCAATGTGCATTTATTGGCATACACAAATACAGTGTGCACCTTTATCTATTTCTCCATTTATATGTGTACACATAGCTCAAATTTATCTGCATATACAGATGCAGCGTGCACATTAATCTGCGTGCACATATGCAACATGCACATTTATCTGCTTATACGGATGCAGTGTGCACATTTATCTGTGTACACAACAGTGGCTTGCATGTTTAACTTTATGCACAGATACTAAGTGCATATTGTTTGTACATAGAAATGCACTCTGCATGTTTACCTATGTGTACAGATACATGTATGTTCATCTCTATGCACAGATATAGCTTGTATATCTGTATGTACAGACAAACTGTACGTTTTGTATCTAGAGATACAGCATACATATTTATCTATTTACACAGATTGAGAGTGTACATTTATCCTCCTTCACAAACATAGTGTGCATGTTTTTATTTGCGTATCGATGCAATGTTCATGTGCATCAGTATGTGCAGGTACAGACTTATCAGTACACACAGACACAATGTGCACATTTATGTGGGTGCACAATTGCAGTCTGCCTGTTTGCGTGCACAGATGCAGTGTATATATCTATTTTTAGACACTGACATGGTTGGCATGCTTTTGCGGAGATAAAGCATGCACATTTAACTTTATACAGAGATGCAGCACACAGGTGCCCATCCCTGAAAGACTAAACGCTTTTCAGTGTGCATCATGCAGGACATTAGTCAGTCTGGCTGCTGGTTTGAAAGGTCATGCAGCTTTACAAGGCATCATGTGGGCAGTGATGTGGATAGCAGATTCTCATTGCTACTTCACTTTATCATCACAGCATCACTTATTGAATGGTTTGGGAAAGGCTATTAGCAAACAAGGATATACAGATATGAAGTCTTTTCCATCTAACTTTGCCTAATAAGCTGACAGAAAGCATTAGATCTAGGCGTGTCTTCTTAACCAAATGTAGTTACCAAGAAACAGATATGAATTACTTTTTTGGCAGCTGAAATATATGAAAGAGCACTGTACCTGTGTACTCCTGCCCAATCACCATTAATGTTTTTATATTTTTATTTGCTACACAGGAAGACTGAGTGAGCTATAAATATCAAATTCAGCCACTGCCCAGATCTAATGTCACTATTAATAGCAATAATAAATTCAGTGACATATTGTTGTAGGAGAGTTACCATTAAGTCATTATCAGCTAAACATAAGTACAGCTCACACATTATTACATAACTGCATAACTTCTTTAGTAGATTACTTACTCACACTTTTTAAATTGGCTGCTGTCCAAGGGCTAAAATGTTACTTTTCTATATTTGAATTAGTACTGTAATACAGATTATGTATTTGCTGTGAGAATAAATTAATATAGGAAATACTTGTAGGGAGACTGAAGAAAAACTGGTAGTGCATCTGTATAGATGATATTGTAGAATAGAGGGGCTATATGCATCCACAGTGCAAAAGCAAAACGTGTATGACGAAATGTTAAGGTAACACCATTGAAATGGCATAAGCAAGAGGTGAAATGGGGGAAAAGCATGTATGGGGAGAGTATTGATAATAACAACAGGAGGCCAGCAAAAAATGTGTCAGATGAGAAAGAAAAACACTAAGAATGATACATAGGTATCAGACTATAATTTATTATTCAGACCGGTTTCGGCAGAACAATGCCTTCTTCAGTGTAGAAATAAATTAAAGATACAACAGTAAACCTCATGAATATTTATAGACAACCCCCACCAATGAGATCCAAGATATATTACCACTAGTACTAATACATGAATTGAAATCAGAAGAAAAACAAGTGAAAGAAAACAAAATACATATATAAAATACAAAAATAAATATAAATGACCATTTGGAGACAAAAATACCAAAACATTTTTGCCCAGGAATAAAACATATATATGTGCACTATAAATGTACAATAATGTCCCCCGGAACAATAATTTCCACAGGAATAGAATGTATGCACTGTTAATGGGCAAACAATAAATGAAACCAAACCATCAAGACAATGTTCAAAACATATACCAAAAAATAATAAAATAAAATAAATGGGCAATAGCAAAATGTTCCATTTATAAAAATTGTGGTTATAAATGGTCGTTGAGTCCTGGTGAAAACAACGCACCCAATGTGATGATCCAGTATTTTTCTTTATGGTTGAGTATATTGTACCATCCCTGAGGATTGCTACGATCACCAATAATCCTATCTATAACCATGAAAGTAAATTGTGCATCGGGGTGTTTCATTGTGTGGCGATACAAAGCATCGGTTTCTTTCTGGGTTTTGATATCAGATCTGTGTTCGTTAATGCGTGTTCTGAGTGGTCTAGAGGTCTGGCCTACATAAAATGCTTGACACCAACAGGTTGCCAGATAGACCACCCAGCTGCTACTGCAGTTACCAAACATTTTGCACTGATATACTCTACTAGTATTGCGACTAGTGAACTGTTTGCTGACTTGTTTACAAGAACCACAATGACCACAGGGGAATGTACCCACTAATTCGTCACCAGACATAGTCAACTGTTTGTATATGGCTCCCCCACTTTCTATATGTTTGAAATGAGAAAATATAGAACTCAATGTTTTGCCTCTTCTAAATGAAAATTGACACTGTGAACCCAGTATGGACCTCAAGTGTTCATTGGCCATAAGAATGTTCCAATGTCTGTTAACAATTCCCTTAATAGCATTTGAATTTCTGCCAAAAGTAGTAACAAACCTGACAATAGAGTCTGGGGTGTAACTGTCCTGTATTTTATATTGTAATAAAGTATTTCTGTCAGTGTTAGTAGTCCAGGTCCAAGCCCTGGTAATGTCCAGGTGTCCGTATCCTCTGTTAGCAAATCTATGATAAAGATCTAAACTGGCTCTATCATAATCCAATTGTGTGGAACTTAGGCGTTTCATGCTCATAAATTGTGACTTCGGGATGTTGCGGATGGTGTGGCGTGGGTGCATGCTGGAAGCATGCAAAAAGGTGTTGTATTGAGGATATTTACGGTAAATCCTGGTGTTCAGTGTATGATCCCAATTCCTGATGACTGTGACATCCAAAAAATTGATGCTTACAAGATCAAATGTTACCGTAAACTCAATCTCCCAGATATTATGACTGAGATATTCAACAAATTCCTGCAGATATCTGGCATCTGCCTGCCACACCATCCAGCAATCATCCAAGTATCTGCGCCATATATCAATTTCCATTAAATAGATATTATGTAATGGATTATAGATCATGCATTCCTCAAAGAATGCCATAAACAGATCAGCATATATGGGAGCAAATGATGCCCCCATAGCCGTACCCTGGAGTTGCCAAAAACATTGCCCTTGGAAGTAAAAGACATTCTTATTAAGAACGTGTTCAGTCATGCAAATAAGTAGGGTATTGAACCCAGGTGAATACAGGGCAGCTCTGTCTAACCAATATTGTAAGGCCTGTAAACCAGCCCAGTGTGGAATGCTGGTGTACAAGGCCTTAACATCCAATGAACACATAAGCCATCCAGGTTCTAATTGGCTATCCTGAATGATCTGTAAAAATTGAGTCGTGTCCTGCAGTTTGGCCCGGACAAAACCCAAGAGTGGTTTGAGATATTGTGTAAGGAAGGCAGATAATGGTTCCATCAAGGAACCTATGCCTGATACAGTAGATCTGCCTGGAGGATTGGTAATGGATTTATGTATCTTAGGAGGCAAGTAAAGTTTTTGTTTCTGAGGGTCTTTAACAGTAAGTTGCGAAACACAATTCCTGCTTATAATACCTTCCTCAAGGGCCAGATTCAGGAACAAATCTATTTCCTGCTTAAAGTTCTTAGTGGGATCAATGGCCATGTTCATATAACAGCTATTGTCAGACAGTTGTAATTTGCCTTCACTCAAATATGTGCTCATATTCATAACTACCACCGCACCACCCTTATCAGCAGGTAAGATAGCAATATTGTGATTGTCACGTAGCTCCTGCAGAGCTGAAATATCCTGCGGTGATAGATTATGTCTCAATATATCATACTCCCTATGTTCAAAATGTAAGTCCCTAAGTACAGATTGCATGAAAATTGAAACGTGTCTATTCATCAGTGGCTAAAAATCCGATTTATTGAATCTGAAATCATTAGATCTTTGAGACTCCCTATCGGCAAAAAACAATTTCAGATTCAGGTTTCGACAGAAACTCATAACATCAGTTACAGTATGATACTCATTGCAAAAAAACCCTGGTACAAAACTTAATCCTTTATTCAAAAGATGTTGTTGTTGTGAAGTCAGAGTTACATTAGACAAATTCAAAACATTCTGAAAATCCTCATTATTATCATTATTCACATGAGAAAATTCTGAATCACTCCTTCCAGGGAGTTGGGCACATTGACTACGTTTGTGTTTGTGTCCACCCCGACGCCTGGGGCCATATCTAAAGGGGTCATTTTATTAGGTTTTTTCCTATGTGGTGAATCCCTGTTGCCTGAGCTATCATAATCGGTACATGAGGAATCCTCCCCTGATGTGCTGGCACTGGGTTTCTCTCTATTTCTCAAAATAGACCTCGGTCTTTTTTTGGTGGTAGGAGTAGAAGTGGATCCTGGACTGACGCCCATGAATCTAACTGTCTTATTGGAGTCAAAAGGATGTCCCCTTTGATAATCCATGTAATCCCTTTTAAACTTTTTAATTTTCCTGTCCTTGGTTGTTTTCTCATGGTTTGTGAGTTCCTGTGAGAGTTTCTTGATAGAATCCTGAAATGTAGGATCCGACTCATATTTTTTACATTCTGTACACATGGTTTTAACTTCCTGTAGGTTAATGTCCACCATTCTCTCATAATACTGGGCCAGTATATTAACAAATAACATGGACCCCTTTTGTAAAGCTTCATGCCACTCATGATGCAATCTGTCCTCTGGTCTGCCAACTAATGGTTGTAACCGTATTCTAAAGCCCCTAGGGGCAATATTTTTGTTAAGATAGGCACGAAATAATCGCAAGTGCCAAATGTTGGATCTGAGATTTTTAAGTCCCTTGGTAAGGGAATTAAAAGCCAATTCACAATCTATAACTGATTGTTGTCCCAACCCATTTAGATATTTGCCTGGCGAAGACTGGATCCCAAGTACCCCAATGTCCTCCTGATCGGCACACAATCCTGTTAAAATATTGTCTAGGTCCATGCTGTTAATATAAAATGAGTACCACAGAACAAGCTACAAGAACCACAAACCTGAGAAAAGTACCAGGATTAGAAAAATGTATATATATCTAGACCAAAAATAATCCAGAGAGATCCTGGGAGTCAGACAGGATATCATATAATAGTTCCGAGTGAACATCTAAAATAATTATGTATGAATTGAAAAATACAAAGGAATGCCAGTGCTGAAATGAATGTTATAAAAATAAAAACTACATGTAAACCTAAAAAATAGTTTTCAAAAATAGAAATCATAAAACTATACAGTAACCATTGACCACAGGTAAAGCATACCTTATAGTCAGGGAAACTCAAAAACTTGAAAACACCAACAACATGTAAAAAAACATACATATAAATATAACTCCCCTTGTTGCAAATGCCTGAATATGTATTAGCCAGCAACCTGTGGAGCCCATATATTAGGTATAACAGTGTCTAAGCCCAAAAGATGGGCACCTATAACACAAATGTCTAAAAGAATGTATGTAACCAATCTGTTTGTATACAGACCCACAGTATATAAACCCAAAAGATAGACACCTATAACATAAATGTCTAAAAGAATGTATGTAACCAATCTGTTTGTATACAGACCCACAAAAGGCCAATGGCAATCTCCACAGTAAAATTTGATACAAATCCAAACAGAAATTCTGTACGAATCATATACACAGGTATAGCAAGTCCCGCATAACAATTAGGCTGAAACAAATGTCCCAATAAGCCTAATTATCCATATAAGGGCATATTGAACACATGTGCCTGATGTGGAGCTGTGACATTGATAATAAACAACCCAATGTCACCAACCAGGAAGACACTGAGAAGTGGTATATGATATAAACTACAATGAACCAGTACAGGTTAGACCTTGATGGTATGTAGATATAAAATGCAATATTGTTAGACCCTGAAAAATATCCTGATCACAATAATATTTATGTTCTAAACAGACCATTCCCATAGGGAGACAAAAAGAAATAGAACACAGAATATGTAAATGGTAAATAGCCAGCAAATATAAGTAGTGGCCTGCCACATATAGATGGCCTGTTCCTGTTCTAGATATTCAATAAAATGTAAAGGCCAAAGCATAAATCACTACTAAGGCATAAAATGTAAACCAAGATACAAAACTGAAAATGCTATATACATACAAGACATTTGTGATGCCAGCTATCGAAAAAATATTAATGAAGTCCATAAACAGTTCTATTAAGGTAAAACCTTTGTCCAAAGCCAACAGAATAATCCCAACAGTCGCTCTCAGTCGCCAAAGAAAAAATGGCAGTAACAAATAATACACCATGCAACAGATGCTGATAGAGTTGGAAACAATTGTCCATATAAACACGCACCCTCAGTTCGAAAAAGACAACTCCTAAGTCCTCAAAAAGTATGATGTTACCGACCTTCCCCGAACCAAAAATAGGCACCAATCCTCGTGTTCACAATGGTAGAAGGAGTAAAGAACATAGCAACCGTTAGTTTCGGTAGTTTCCAATCCGAACAAAAACTTCCACACCAAGCACCACTCACTTGTTCAATAGGCCCAAACATAGGCCATACTGTTCACCAATATCCCAAATGGTCACAAGTTAACCAAAGTTAATGAAAAAAACAGCAAACTGGAAAAAACCTATGGTTTCCAAATATTCAAACACTGTTGAAACCTCGACTAGTAGTAAATCCAAAGGAATCCCAAAAGCGAGTTTCTTTAATGTCAGGGGAGGATTCCCCTGTACACGATGATAGCTTCCAGACACGTCCTACAGCATAGCTGAGAATCCACAACCAAACATGCTGCTATGTGCATAAGTCAATGCACGGCCAAAGTATTCAATATTAACAACAGGAGGTCAACCAAAAATGTGTCAGATGAAAAAGAAAAACACTAAGAATGATACATAGGTATCACACTATAATTTATTATTCAGACCGGTTTCGGCAGAACAATGCCTTCTTCAGTGTAGAAATAAATTAAAGATACAACAGTAAACCTCATGAATATTTATAGACAACCCCCACCAATGAGATCCAAGATATATTACCACTAGTACTAATACATGAATTGAAATCAGAAGAAAAACAAGTGAAAGAAAACAAAATACATATATAAAATACGAAAATAAATATAAATGACCATTTGGAGACAAAAATACCAAAACATTTTTGCCCAAGAATATAACATATATATGTGCACTATAAATGTACAATAATGTCCCCCGGAACAATAATTTCCACAGGAATAGAATGTATGCACTGTTAATGGGCAAACAATAAATAAAACCAAACCATCGAGACAATGTTCAAAACATATACCAAAAAATAATAAAACAAAATAAATGGGCAATAGCAAAATGTTCCATTCATAAAAATTGTGGTTATAAATGGTCGTTGAGTCCTGGTGAAAACAACGCACCCAATGTGATGATCCAATATTTTTCTTTATGGTTGAGTATATTGTGCCATCCCTGAGGATTGCTACGATCACCAATAATCCTATCTATAACCATGAAAGTAAATTGTGCATCGGGGTGTTTCAATGTATGGCGATACAAAGCATTGGTTTCTTTCTGGGTTTTGATATCAGATCTGTGTTCGTTAATGCGTGTTCTGAGTGGTCTAGAGGTCTGGCCTACATAAAAGGCTTGACACCGACAGGTTGCCAGATAGACCACCCAGCTGCTACTGCAGTTACCAAACATTTTTATGAATGGAACATTTTGCTATTGCCCATTTATTTTATTTTATTATTTTTTGGTATATGTTTTGAACATTGTCTTGATGGTTTGGTTTCATTTATTGTTTGCCCATTAACAGTGCATACATTCTATTCCTGTGGAAATTATTGTTCCGGGGGACATTATTGTACATTTATAGTGCACATATATATGTTTTATTCCTGGGCAAAAATTTTTTGGTATTTTTGTCTCCAAATGGTCATTTATATTTATTTTTGTATTTTATATATGTATTTTGTTTTCTTTCACTTGTTTTTCTTTTGATTTCAATTCATGTATTAGTACTAGTGGTAATATATCTTGGATCTCATTGGTGGGGGTTGTCTATAAATATTCATGAGGTTTACTGTTGTCTCTTTAATTTATTTCTACATTGAAGAAGGCATTGTTCTGCCAAAACCGGTCTGAATAATAAATTATAGTCTGATACCTATGTATCATTCTTAGTGTTTTTCTTTCTCATCTGACACATTTTTTGGTGGCCTCCTGTTGTTAATATTGAATACTTTGGCCGTGCATTGACTTACGTGCATAGCAGCATGTTTGGTTGGAGAGTATTGATAAATAATCAAATCAAGTAAAAGGAGCTTAAAAGAAACACCTAAATACAGTTTCAAGACCAGTTTACCTTCTTTATAGTAAGGTAAATAAAAGTAAGGTGGCAACTTTAAAGTAGGATAAGATCAGATAGTAACAAAATGACTGCTAACTGCAGAACTGAAAGTGTGACATAATTCCCTAATGTTAGTATTAAGAGATGGTGTAAAATGTTGGCAGGTCCCATTCTTTCAGGTGAGGTAACAAGGGGCATCCCTAATATTTAGCTAGCATAATTCTGATCAGTAGCAGATCCCATGTCGTCGGTCCCCATACTAAAAATACCTTATCCTTCTTATTAGGTCTGTTAACTGATCTTTGTAATACTGGAGCTCTGGGTGATGTCTTAGGGGAGTATGACACAGATGTGGGTCTCAGCTTGTAACCTAGTGATTGGCGTTGTTCTGACTAACATTTAAGTGCTAGAGTGCAAAGAAGGATATCTCCTCTCTCTCGCTTGTGCATGCAATTTTCTCTGATTAATCTTTAACAGTGATGTTCCTATTTTGCAGCAAGTAGAATAGGCTTTCCACTTGTAGTGTGTGTGTGTGTGTGTGTGTGTGTGTGTGTGTGTGTGTGTGTGTGTGTATATATATATATATATATATATATATATAAAGAGAGAGAGAGAGACATAGTCATTATTAATTGAAGCATTACCTGCAAGGGGATCTGTATATTCAGTAAGTGGCATAAGAACCCATATACCACTAGGGAGAAGATGCCCTGACACTGTCTTTAGACATTGTAGCATATAGTTTATTTTGATCTTCAGTCTGAAAGGATAGGGCAGGGTTGAGGTATACTTCATGGTTCTAAAAGGAATGGTATTGGTCTATTACCTTGTAATATGTATGTCATATAATGGCTTACTTCCAGAGCTTTGATTTTTATCTTTAAAAATATGACTTAATATCTACACCTCTGGCATTTTTATGTCACTGGTCATATGCTTTAATCAAGAATGAAATATGCACTTTGTTACTCCAGCCACTGGGTGGTGCTGTAATATTGCTTCCAGGTAATCAGAGACTAGTATAAATGCAGGCTGCTTCATTTCATTCCAAAAAAACTTTATTGTATTCATTGATAAAGGCTGAATAGCCGAGACCGGTCTGGATTTGAAGGAATTATAAATAAATAATCATTATTTCTTCATTACTGCGTGTTCACTATCGTTTTTTGCTGGTCGTTGGTGGTTTCTAAAAGGAAGAGCCATTTCTCAGGGTGTAGACAGTCGAGTTTACACTGACATGTGTGAACCTTGGTGAATTCCATGTGGCATTATTTTACTTTTTGTGAATATTTTGGGCATATTCTCCCTCATTATGCTTACAAACTATCAGTCCTTCACCCCAGCTATTGACACATGTTCATTCCGCTTTATGGGGCAAAAGCACAGCTGCAGCTTACCAATCATTGCCTTTTAAGCCCTGCTGTTCCCTGTGAGTGTTTGCTGATTCACAGATGTTTTCAGTGCATTGGGGTGATGTCAGGCTGTGAGTACTCCTTCTATAAGTGATGTTAATCCCAATGGTCTAACCAACCCCCAACCCCCCATTGTAGGCAAACACCTCTATCCCATCTCCAGGCACCACTCGGAATTGTAAACAGAGAACAGGTTGCAAGACACATACCTCAACCATATTCCCTAGGAAAGGCATGCAGTCCCCACTGTATCATTCTTATCCCTCCCTAGTAGTCTTCTTCAGTGCCTGGGCCACTGATTGAATGCAAGTTATCTGCATTATAGTCTTGGCTTCATCTCTTTCTGATGGCAGTCTTTTTCCTTTCAGACAATCTGATCATTTGTAGTGGATCATCCTGTATGAGTCTGATTACAATATCCTGATAAATTCCTAACCTGTGTATAACCAAATTACTACCACAGGGAATTAGATGTGTATTAAGAAATCAGTTGGGAGGCAGTTCACATTGATGGAGAAGAAAAGGGTTTCAGGTATTTGTCTCCATGGGATGACTTTGTTGATGACTGTGGATGAGAAGATGGGGAATTAACTCTAACCTGATATAACCTGTTTGGTAGGTTGTTTATAAACTTAACCAGGCCATTCTGGCCATAGCCAGAAATTGACCTGTGTAGCATAAGAGTATAGTCCAATGTATGAAAAGCATTGGAGAGATCGTGAAATGATGCAGTAAGGATAGCACAACTGAACATCACAGGTAATTAGGCAATATTTTCTAAGAAAGTATAGGCTGTTTTTTTTTTTTTAAGGTGATTTTTTTCCCTGCAATTTAGCAAACAAAGACAATAGTTTGGTGAAAAAACAGTGGTTGAATTTGGAAAAAATTACTTTCAGAATTTTGGCAGAGGCCCACCATCAGCTTTGATAGATTAGCTAAAGTACTGTGGTAGAGTAAGAGGCATCAAATAAGTGCATGTGAGTGATTTGTTTGTTTTTAAGCAACTTTATTAAATTATCAATTAAGACATAGGCATGTAAACATTAATAGACAAGAAAACAAATCAAATTAACATTTTTTCATTTACATGCTTTATACATTACTTGTATGTTTTCTTTCTTTACAACTGTCATTTAGTCCCTTGCATAAACTGCTCAATTCCTGCCTTCCCTTAAACCTCACTCCCGTTCTGTAACATTTTTTTGCATGCATTGTTCCTACAAATTACATTTATTTCAATGTAATTTGCTCCTTCTCTTTTCTTTTTTTTTTTTCAAAAACATTTTTATTTTGTTTCATTATGAACATATACAAATGTACATATGACAGATACAATAAAACTATTTACTATATTTACATTCATCTATGATACACAGTCATTTTACCCTTGAGAAGTTATCAGTATTTGTTCTAAAGGTTTTCCAATTTTTGCCATGGTATTTTTTTATGAGTAATGTTATGAGTTCTATCACAAATGGTTTGCAGTTCTTTTTTACAAACAACATTTACTACATTAATAAAATCTTTAAACATCAAATCTTGTTTACTTTTCCAGTTCAAAGTAATAACTTTTCTGGCAATTGCAAGAATTGACCAACGTAACTGAATCTGAGATTTAGGTATTACATTAGGTATAGGAACATTGAATAGGATTAGTGAGTTAGAAATATGACAGTTATCAGACCATAAAGCATTTACAAAATATCTAATATCTGAAGTCTTTCCAGTATTGAACAACATTTCTACATTCAGTGAACATGTGAACCCAGTTGGCCTCTAGTAATTCATAACATTTCCAACATTTACTTTCACTGTTTTTGAGTATAAGATTTATTTTATGTGGAGTATAGAAACTCCTATTCATAAATTTCCATGTATACAATCTCCAATATAATGAAGAAGAGGTACCATAATTCGATAACAATTTTTTGGATTCATCAGATATTTGTTTTCCATTAATCTTTACATAGTAATTCCAAAAATCTGAGTCAAACTTTAGTGCGTCTTTTCTTAGTATCTTATAGATATGTGAGATATTTAATTTTTGATTATCTGTCTTTTCAAGACCTAATAAAAAGCTGAATCAAACTAGGTATAGATTTAGTCTCTAGGTTGATTGATACTCTCATTTTGTTTTCTGTAAACTGCCGTAATGAGTCTATAAACAACCAACTGTCTTGACTTTTATCAAAATTACATAAAATAGAGTTTAGTGGTTTAATAATCTTATTTTCAATAAACTGATGCCAGAATATCAAGTTATTTTCCTTTAATTTTTGCATCTCATTGATGTTGAAAGAATCTAGACAATTGGGGGAGTATGCTGTTGGGAATACAAGAAATAGAAATTGTTTAATGTTGTAATTACAATCAATTATATTTTTAAAGGTATTAAATATTTGATTAATACCGTAAGAAAAATGATCAAACTTCTTATTAAACAAAATTCACGTAAAAGCCAATGGACTCTTCTTAGTCCATATTGTTCCTTAAGTTGATTTTCTGTAGTTCTGACATCAGTTATGTGAGTCCCGTGTATTGTTTTCCAGCCACACACACACATATATATATATATATATATATATATATATATATATATATATATATGTGTGTGTGTGTGTGTGTGTGTGTAGGTGTGATCCAATCTGATATTACATTAATTATAACTGATTTGGAATAAAGATCTAAGCTAGGGAATGCTATCCCATTACTGTTCTAAGTTCTAATGTGCCATTTATATGCAATACTAGGTTTTAAGGGGAACCGTAAAAATTTAAGTTGCATGGAATCTAATTTTTTAAATATGTTTTTGGGAGGGGGCAGTATCAATGACTGTATGTAAAACAAAATTTTAAGTAAAATTATTATTTTAATTAAAGAGAGCCTATCATCCATTGTGAAGAACGTTTTATTCCATCTATTGATTAGTTCACTAATGGTGGTTATTAAATTATTGTAGTTTAGTTTAACAGACTCTTTCCTTGTACTCTTTATAGTGACACCCAAATATTCTAATACATCATTCTCCCAATTAAACAGGCTATTCTCTCTTAGGTTTTTGTTGATCTTTTTGTTAATTAGTAATGTTTTTGGATTTATTATGATTAAATTAAAGCCCTGAAATTCTTTCAGGCTTGCTTAAGGTATTTATAACATCATGCAAAGAACCATCAGTATCACCCAACTTTAACAATATATCATCAGCAAATAATTGTATCTTAGGACAATAGTAATTATTAATTTGAAAGTCTTTTATATTTTGCTTGTTTCTGATATATGTAGCAAAAGGTTCCATTCAAAGAGCAAACGATAATGGTGACAAAGGACAGCATTGTCTAGTTCCCTTGAGGATTTCTAGTGGTGAGGATAGACATGATCCAATTTTCACATAAGCATGTGTCCCACTATAAATTTTCATTAATAAGTTGACAAAATCTGAGAAGAATTCTTTGTAGATAAGACCAGCTAATAGAATCAAAAGCCTTTTGTATGTCTAGGCTGATAATAGTTATTTTTTTTTTTTGTATTTGCATGATATGTCTATTAATGATAGCAATTTAATAATGTTATCTTGCACTTCTCTATGAAGAATGAACCCTGTCTGATCATTATGTATTAGATTAGTAATATTTTCTTTATCCTGTTAGCTAATATTGTCATGAAAATGTTATAATCTGTGTTTAGTAACAAAATTGGCCTATATGAATCACAAGATTTGGGGTCCTTACCTTGTTTTAATATGGGGAGATAATTGAGTATTTCCACGATGGGGGTATTATACATGTTTGTGTAACCATATTAAAGGCACTCATCATTTTCTTTATTATATATTCAGAAAAAATCTTATATAGTTTAGGAATTATTCCATCCAGTCCTGGAGCTTTATTATCTTTTACATTTTTTTATTTGTCTTTCACTTCTGTTAGTATTATTTGTTTATTTAATTTGTTGTTTTGTTGCATTAATACCTTAGTAGTTGTATTCTCTTGAATAAAAGTATTTATTACATTATCTGTCTCCAAAAGTGGTGTTATTATTTATATCTTCATAGTAGTTTTCTTTATCATTTCTAATATGCCCATTAAGTTATATGTACTCTTAACTGAACCATCACTTTTATATTTAATCCCATTAATTAAGATTTTTTTTTTTTTTTTTTTGGATCTCATCTTTGTTTATGTAGATATTTGAGATTTACAGCATAATATTGTAATTTAATTTTTCCAGGTTTATGGCTACCTTATGATTCAGAACTTCTAAGTATTTTTGATTTAACTTAGTAATTTCATTATGTGCTACTTTATTTGGTTTTGTGTCCATTTTTATCGTCTTTGTTTTTTTTTTGTAAGTCTAAAAGTTCTTTGTCCCACTCTCTCCTTTTTTAAGGTACCAAGATTTTATTCTACTATATATATATATATATATATATATATATATATATATATATATATATATACATCTATATCTATATCTATATATTTATATATATATATATATATATATATATATATCTATAAACTTTAAAGGTGTCCCATAGTATAGTATCAGTCATTTCACCATTATCATTTGTTTCCAAAAACATGTCTATTTCTTTCATTATCCATTCCCTAAAGTCATTTAGCTTAGTTATGTAAGCAGGAATTCTCTGTAGAAATCTTAAATCATCTGTATGTGTAGTTAACATAACGTTTATAGCATTATGGTCCAAAAGTGGACAAGTCATTATAGATCACTTATTTTAGAGTATATATTATTTGATACAAAGACCTTATCAATGTTTGTTTGTGTACCAAACCAATATGAATAGAGAGTATAGAATAAGGAATAATGTTCTCTTAGACCATGTATATCATTAAGGTTCATCTGGTTTGTAAAGTCATTTAACTTTTTGACTTGAGATGTTAGTTATCATTGCCTAATAATAGGCAGTTAAAATCACCTTTTGCTATAATTTCCCCTTTTGCATTTAAAGTAATCAGGTCCAGATATTTGTCAACATATTTATCACTCAGTCCTGGTATCCAGTATGTATTAATCAAAGTGTAATACTTCCTATTGATTTCCAAAATAACCATGCTTAGCATCCCATCTTTATCTGACATTGTATTTATAATTCTTTGCATAGTATACATATTTTCCATAGCATAAAAGTGCCCCTTCTCTTAGTCTTAAAACATGAATCAGCCTGAATGGTATAGCCATTGAATGAGTATTGTTGTAGATATTTTTTAATAGATGGGTTTCCTGTAAAAAGATGATCTGGGCTTTATGCATTTTGATATATTTAAGCAAACCAGAGCTTTTGACATTATTGTTCAAGCCATTAGTATTTAATGCTAAACATTTATAAGCCATTGACTGTAATGTGTATGTTATTACAAACTGAAAGACCATTCTTCCATGTTGACTTGAAATCTATTGAAAACTTACTTATCATGGATGCATAATGTGTATTAAGCACTACTTTCAAAAACCCAAAACTATTTACAAACACATACATGAAACATAAAGATTCTGGTTTAGTTAAAAACTTAACTAAACCATCCATCCACCACCTCTCCAATACCAAACAATACAAATTATCCATGTCTGCTTAGAATATAGTATAAAAACAAAAAAGAAAAGCATTATGAAAGCAACTAATGAAATCTGACTCCATGAAATATACATTAGAATGAGTGAGTCCAATATATCTGAAGCTATATGAATGTCACATATGTTAATAGCACCTCTAATATGTAGATATGCCAGAAATACACATCAGATCAAAGTATATATAAACATTAGAAGCTGAAGGTTAAGAAGGTTGTCATTATTTCCAAGACTTTTCAAGAAACATCAGATAATTTAACCATTTTGTCAGTCATCTATCTAACATTTTTCATGTAAGGATCTGCTGAATATATATATATATATATATATAAAAAACACTTATAACAACATAACTATATTTTGCAATTATACACATATTACTCATATGTATTAATATCTATGTTGACATCTTTCATCAGGAGGGGGGGGGGACAAAAAGAGGGCCTCACAGCCCTCTGTTTAGTTACTAAAGGCTTAGTTATGCAACATAAGTCTGATGTTAATATGCATAATGAGTTTTCTAATGCATGTCCTAGTTCACTTGATGTAATTTAGTTACTAATAGTGTCATTGAACCTGCAGAATGTATGCATCTATAAGAGAACATATGCATTTTCAAAGGAGTTAAACACTTTTAGCAGAACTAATTATTTACCATTTGAAGTATCTAGTGAAGGATGACAGATTTTCAAGAGAAAAGAATTCTAAGTACAACCATTTAACACGTTCAAAAGGTCAAATGATGTCATCCCTGTTGTTTCCTCAAGCTTCAGTTTCATAAACTTGTTAAAAAGTATCTAAATAGGCTCATGTGCAGCATAAATTGTCTCTAGTGAAGAAAAAGCATTTTCGGTGGGAAATTCAGATCTTGAAGCTTTTAGAGTTTACAGAAAGCAAAAAAAAAAAAAAAAACACTCAAGCTGCCTTGTCAGTGCATGCCATGAATCTCCCCAGTGGGAACAGTCACACAGACCACCAGTTTCCCCACAAAACAACATCATGAAAAAATTAACCATTTCATATAAAAACAGCTATTTAGAAGTAACAACAGCTGCCTCAAATCAGAAATCATATTACAACATTTCAATAATTTACCCACCAGTTAACCAGGCCAGAGAGAGAAAAAAAGGAACCTAGTATATATATATATATATATATATATATATATATATATATATATATATGTGTGTGTGTGTGTGTGTGTATATATATATATATATATATATATATATATATATATATATAGATAGATATAATCTTATATTTAGCAATCTATAAAACACCATTAATGCACTATGTTAATGTTTAAATGTATCTAAACAAAGAGTCTAAAACATCTAGTTCGAAACACTAACCAGAGACACCTTGTTACCCCACCACTGACCCTCTAGAAAAAATTGCACTTTGGTATTAAGTCAAATTATACTATTACTGAAGAATTAGAAGACATGCATCATTTGTAACTATTTAAAAGAGAAAAGTATGTAAAGTACTTATAATGGAGAAAAGAGAGACAAGGAACACTGGTAACAAAAAAGAATAGGAAGAAAAGAGAGAGAGAGAATGCTATTTAAATACTTAGTACTATATGTAACTAGAAGAAGTAGATATAGAAAGGAAAATGAAAGTTAATAACATTGACTCACATTACCTTACAGCATAGAGACTTTTCATAATAAAATATATTATGATTCATAAAACAAAGCATTTAAAATTAGAAGGATTTTATTAATTTGTCCTTTAGTTTCTTAGTTTTGTTTGCTCCTTCCTTCACAGGCCATCCATTTTTTTGTTGCCTGTCTCTTCAAACTCTGAGATGGCCATTCCATTTCTTCTTTGTCCGACAGTATTTTCTTCTTTTGGATAAATTCTACTGCTTCTTGTAGGGAATCAAATATCTTCATTCCTTCTAGCAAGGTGATTTTTATTCTTGCAAGAAAAAGAATTTGAGCTTTAATATTGGCTTTGTTCAAGGACTTAATTAGAGAAACACACTCCTTTCTTCTCGATATGACTGTAGAGGTGTAGTCATTGTCAAAACGAATAACTTTTTCACCCATCTTGATAAGGAATTAGTCCAAGCTGATTTCAGCACTAAGTCCTTGTTTTGCGAGGAAAGAAATCTGACTATTACAGACCTGGGGTTAGATGAACTCAGAGATGAAGTTGAATTTGCCAGGGACTGATGAGCCCTCTCAATTCCAAAAGAGAGGGATTCAGGCATGTTTAGTGCTGATGAAAACCACTTATTGAGGAACTGAATCATGTTAGCACCCTCTTCTTTCTCTGGAATTCCATATATTCTTATGTTATTCCTCCTTGATCTACTTTCAAGGTCTTCCAGTTTCTCAATCAGCCTTGTGTTTTGTTTCAGAAGAAATTCATTGTGATGTTCATTTTCTGTCACTCTAGTATCTAGGTCAGTTACTGTTTCCTCTAAGGCAGGAATCTCTTCAGATAGTTTTTTTTACTATTCCATTTAGACGTTCCAGTTGTTTATTGCATTATTTGATAATATCCATTTTGTTTTCAAGTTTGACCATTTTTAGTGACAGTTCTTGGGTGTTTGTTGTTATAAGATGTAGTTCTTTCTTCACTGCACTCTCCTGGTGTGGGTTCTTCACGTTGCTCATGTTTTTAGTGACAGTTCTTGGATGTTTGTTATTATAAGATGTGGTTCTTTCTTCACTGCACTCTCCTGGTGTGGGTTCTTCGAGTTCCTCATCTTGAGATCTCCAGTAGAAAACTTCTTGACAGGAATATTTAAAACATTTTCTTGACTATGTATTAATTTTTAGAAAATAATAGAGAGTCTGTTAATCTAACTTTTAGTATACTTTTAGTTAGATTTTTCTCAAAATTAAAATATATTTCCTGTCAGGATATTAAAATCTAAGCAGAGCTGTGGATTTCTGCTGCTATCAGACTGGCCTCTTGGCCACGCCCCCTCCTCTTTTCTAAAGATCTCATTTCTAGTTCTGTGAATGATTTGTTGATGAATTGTAAGCATTGCTTAATGAACAAGCAATGTAGGCCGTCAGTTTCTTGTCTTCTGACCATTGTAATTTATTGCATAATCATAAGTGACAAACACTTTTCTTAAAAACAAAGTTGTCTCAATTCATCTGTTATTCTTGGCATTTGAAACTCTCTCTCATGTTTGTTAGAACTGGCTATTTCTATCAGTACACTTTTTTACTTTTAAGTACTAAAATGTTTATTTTACTTAATCATTGTATAGTTAGGGCTGGAGAATATCAAATCTGAATAATTTGGTTTTGATAGTTTACAGTTTTGATAATGCTTTCTCCCGAATTACTTAATGTGACCTTATTAAGCAAATAGAGTAAGATTTATACCAAGTGTTCATTTGGTTCGAGTGTTATTCATGATACTGAAAGTAAAGAATATTGCTTAAATTGTGCGGCTGCATTCATGTTTAAAGCTTACTGTAACTGTCTATCTCATTTGTCTCCTGAAAGAAAATTGAAAGAAAAAAAGTCTCCCAGTTTCTCTGAGTACACATTCTTAATGACTTCTGCTACAAGGGTTAAGAATTTTCACAGAAAAAGTGAGAAAAGGACCACAAATATGAAAGGGCAAAAAAAAATCCTCAATTGAAAAATGCCCCTACTTTAGGTTTCTCAGGAAGTACTGACTGTTATAATTATTTCAAGTCACCTCTAACATTCATCACTGTCATCGACAGAACAAAAATACATGATTCACTAGTATCTCTCTGAAGGCTTTTATGTGGACCCCATAATTCTCCTAGACATTTACTGGTCCAGCCCTCAGAAGTAATCAACAGACAAAGTTGTTTGTCTTTCGGCTTTTCCCGGTCCAGCCCTCAGAAGTAATCAACAGACAAAGTTGTTGTTGTTGTTGTTTGTCTTTCGGCTTTTCCCGGTTAGGGGTCGCCACAGCAGAACTCCAGTCCACTAATGATTGGCATTTTTTTTTATGGTGTCGAGTTGCCAGCCCGACACCCAACCTTCAGCGAAGGCACGCCCATTCAATGCATGCCTTTCGAACGCCCACTC
>NC_056737.1:279507664-279530164 GCF_019279795.1 Protopterus annectens
TCTTAACAACTTTCTGTCAGGGCAGTGCATAAAAGGGGCTTTGAGTTCTGACAGGGATTTCTGTCTACTGCTTGTGCTTTACTTTTGAAAGTGATTGTGAACACTTGTCTGAAAACTTACCTTCCAACTGACTCTTTACACCAGTGCTTACTGGCTGGCAGTCAGGCTCCTTCCTCTGCTGCACCTTAGATAATAACTTCACTCCTGCTGGCTCTTCTCCCACCATACCTAAAAAGAAAAAGCAACACATTCAGGAGCCATTTCTGTCACTATGGGCTTAGACAGTGTCTCAGCTGTTACTGGGAGACTCTGTAGTGGCTAACCATTGTTCCTCAAGCCACTCTGTTATTACTGTGGTTTCCTCTAGTGTAGCCCCTTCAGCCACAGTGGACCCAGAGTCAGACACATCTGCGGCTGCTCCAGTGTCTGATCTGGGTGTGGGAAACCATCATCATTGGGTCTGAGTGATACTCTAGGAGGTTCTTCTCTGAGTGTTTGGGTAAAGAAACATCTTGCCATTCCCTAAGGAATCATCTTTTAGGAAAGTTCCTGCAAAGAAAAACAAAAAGTTAGACATTGTTCATCTAAAAATCTGTAAAGATGATTTCCTTAACTTTGCCAGGAAGTCATTGCAAGCTGTTAGTCAAGAAATTCAGAATCCATACGAGACTGCAATCTCAATAATAAAAAAAAAAAATCATGAGGGTAGATTGTCACAGAGGATTCTGACATTGACAGAGACAGGGTGGATTCTTCAAGAGATTCTCAAGCCAAGATTCTGATTTAAGGAAAGTTGGTCCTCTCCAGCTCCCTTGAAGGAATTTTCATTTTCAGAAACTCTTTCCAGGATAAATGATGTATTTTTTTTTTCTGGGATCACATGGATGTTATCCCTGAACTGAGGAGATATGTTATGTTGCAAGTGGATGTTCCACATACTACCCCCATCCTTCCTATTTCAACAGCCTTAGAGGATGTGTTTAATGCTGCCTATAACCCTGACTCACAACCTTCAGTCCCCAAAAGACAGATAGACTTTATAAAGTTCGTCAAGCTAACACATTCTTGTTTTATCATCTTTGAGCTGACCCAGCTGCCATTTCAACGTCATTGTCAACTAGAAACAGACTTTTAGTAAATACTAATCCTTCTGTTGTGTATAAAGAAGTTAAGGTATTGGGCAGATTTGTTGAGGGAATTTTCTCTTCTTCCCCTTTATTCTTAGTTGTGTAGTAGGAACTCAGACAGAATTTATATATTATTTCCCACGTACAGTAAATGGGCTAGACTAGATAGAAGTATTCACAAGAAATGTGCATTTAATTGAAAGCTTTGACAAACATCTAATAACTATTTCTGATCATGCACCAATAAAAACTAAGTTAAAAATGCAGGGTAATGAAGTAAACATAAGACCCTGGTGCTTTCCCACCTACCTGTTAAAAAGTGCGAAAATTAAGAAGTGGGCAATGAAATTATTCAGGATTTATTAGGGAAGATAGAAACATCTTCAGAAGTTATAGCTAGTGACTGGGATAAAAATAAAGTTTGAAAAAGGGTTGAAATAAATAAGAAAGAAGTATAGTTAAGAAGTAATAGAAATTATTTAGAGGGACTGACAATGTTTAAAGTATTGCAGAATAAGGAGAATCTCACAGAACAAGACGATGAGCAAATGCAGAGTTCTAAAGAGAAAATAAGGGAGTATCTAGATAATATGCATGAGTTTAGAAAGATTGCAGTTAAGCAAATATTTTTTTATAGCAACTTCAGAGCACAAAACTTTTAGCACAACTTCTTAGGCAGCAGATCATTGAAAAGTTTGTCACCAAACTTAGGGAACCTATAACAAGAAAAATCGCCAGTGATCCTGTAGAGGTTTTTGGGATAGTTTGGAAATTTTATGAAAATTTGTATAAAGCAGAGAAATGTGGAAATCAGAAAAGAGTACAAATGGAAATATTTATGTCAAGGTTAGAGGTAGATGAGGTTCAACAACTAACAGTTAAGATAAGAGGTGATGTATAATCAATCTTCAGGTAAGTCTCCAGGAACAGATGTTATTCCTGTGGAATTTAGGAGGGAGGAAAGTGATCAAGGTCTGGAAGATTTTGTTTATCCTTATTTTAAAAGGAGGCGAAGCACCAACATCTTGAAAGAAAGCCGGGGTGCCTGTAAAGATGGCAAAGACCCTTCAGACCTTGCTTCATACAGACTCATTTCAGTTTTAAACCATGATTATAAACTGTTTATGTCTATACTTGCTAAAGGACTGGCAGAGGTGTTGCCAAAATTGATAGATATGGATCATTGTGGTTTTGTGAAGGGGAGCCAAACAGTTGACAACATTAATAAAACAATGATATATCAGAGGGAAGCAGAACCTAAGAAAATATCTCTGTTGTTGGTGGGCATTGATGCAGAGAAAACATTTGACAGAGTAAACTGGGATTTTATGAATAGGGCACTGGAAGCATTTGCATTCCATGATACAATAATAAGGGTAATTAGAAGGATATATGAAAGACTGGAGGCAAGAATTGAAATGGGAAGGTTCCTGTCAGATAAGCTGTGTTTAAACAGAGGAACCAGGCAGGGCTGTCCTCTTTAGCCCCTTTCTGATTTGCTTTATATTTAGAACCATTGACAAAGAAAATAAGGGACTCACAAATTCAAGGATATAATTGGCATGTTGGCAAGTCTTTTCAGGATATAAAATTAATGAAGATAAAACAAAGGCTATAGCAATAAATTATGTAGCCATGCAAACTGATTCAGCAATAGCCATATTTATGGGGACATGATAAGATGAAGTATTTAGCAGTATGGATTAAAAAAGGTTCTGTTATGGCAGCTAAGGATATGTGGGAAGAAACTAAACAAAAGAGAATACAAAAATTGAGAAACTGGAAACTCTTATTTATGGATATGGATAGTAAGATGCAAGCAGTGAATATGTTTTTAGTCCTTTTAGTCTTCTGTATGGCTCAGGCATAGATCAACCTGAGGAGAAGTTGTGGACATAGCCGGCCTTAGGCATAGGCCAACTAGGCAGCCGCCTAGGGTGCCGCTGTTGCAGGGGCACTTCTCTAGTATTTATTTGGTGTAGGTAGACCAGGATGGGGACACCTGTGTGGGGTTGGGTGGGTGCCGTGGAGCCCTTTTGCCTAGGGCACCAGCTGACCTAAGGCCGCTGCTGGTTGTGGACAATAATTAATAAATAATTGATGGAATTTATTTGGGAAGGAAAGAGGGCAAGAGTTAAGTGGGTTAAGTTGATCCTTCCAATAGGAAAAGGTGGTTTAGGTTTACCTGATTTGAAGGGATGTTTCAGAGCTACACAGTTAAGGTTCATATACGTAACACAAGCAAAAGGGTATATGTCAGAGTGGAAAGGGAAGATGATGAAGCAAGGGGAACATTCAAAAATAGAGAGAGGGTGGGATTTTGGATGCAGATCCTTAAGAAGAATAACAACCATACAGAATATTATATTCATAAAGCAGCAGCAATTATTCTAAGAACTAAGCGAATATGAGAATGGTAAAATGAGATTCTGCCAGTTGGGATGATTGCAAGTAGGGGTACAGAAAATAGTTAAGAGGGGACTGAAATTTACTGGAGAAACCTGGCAAAGGGTCCAAGTTATTGAGAGTAAATAACTCAAACAGGAAAGTTAATAGAGTGAGATGAGGCCAAAATGACATATGGATTGCAGGCTAAGGACTGCCTTCCTTATCAGGGCTTGATCTCTGAGTACAGGCATAGAGAAAGGGGTAGGACATCTTTACGTGAAAGACCTGTTCTGGTAGAGTTTTTAGTTGAATCTAGAACATATGCAGCTGTTAAAAAGAGATAGTTAGTACAGCATATAAAATATTGCATAATAACTATAAGAATCAAACAGAGGTGGTTAGAAAGCAACACGTAGCCCTTCTAAACCCGCACCACCAACACCCACATATAGCAACACTAAATCCACATATGCAGAGGCCCTTAACTGTAACCTGCCCAAGCAGCAAAGACCTCTGAAGCTGAAACGCAAACAAACACCAATCACAACCAATGTGTCACATAGTTCACAACACCAGTGTGCCACCCAGCAACAGCCCCTAAGGCAAGACAATGTACCTAACACTTTAGTCATAGGTGACTCTGTAGTCCGGCACACTGATGTCCCTCTCACCAGGTTGAATAAGGAGAAAATTACAGTCAGCTGCCTGTCGGGTGCCAGGATCCGCCACATAACGCATGCACTCAAGTCACTCCACAACAAGTACAAATATGACTCTGTCATTGTCCATGTTGGAGTGAATGACTTGAGACGTACCTCCCTGGACTACATGAAAAGAGACATGGAAGAGCTCTCGGATCATGTAGCCCAGGCAGGTATGACCCTAGCCCTGAGTAGCATCCTGCCTTCGCCCAGAATTATACCACAATATAAGGATAAAATGATTGACTTCAACAATTGGCTAAGCTTATGGTGTCATTCAAAGGGGATCCAGTATCTGTCTGCCTGGGATGACATGATTGACAGACCACGATGCTTTGCCAGAGATGGTCTGCACCTGTCACCCCTGGGATTCAGGTTACTGGCTAAGGCTCTTGCCACCCCTATAGTGCCTTTTTTAGGCAAACTTCAAAGGACAAAACCACCACCGTAACAGGTACAAGCATGCAAAAATGAAGGTAATGCTACTCAATGCTAGAAGTCTAAACCTCAAAATGCACTCTCTCGAGGCACTCCTAAAAATGGAGAACATCGATATCTGTGCAGTAACTGAGACCTGGTTCAAGGCTCCAGAGAGCACCCCTGCAATACCAGGCTACAACTCTTACCACACTTTTCGGCCACCAAACCAGGACCGAAACACTAAAGGTGGTGGAGTGTCAATATTCACCAAGGATATTCACACCACCAGGCTAGTTGGCCAACACAATGTGTCTGAAATTCTCCAAGTGCAACTAACACTAGGTAAGACTGCAATCCAAATTGTAGCATGTTACAGATCCCCCACCATACCCCAAGATTCTCACTACACCTTTCTAAACATACTGGAAAATATTAAGATAGAACCAAACACCCTAATACTGGGTGATTTTAACTACCCTGCCATTAACTGGGAAAACTACTCATGTCCCAACACCTTTAAGAACGGTTCTTGGAATTCATAAATTCCAATGCCCTGGATCAACTAATCCATAGTCCCACCAGGGGCTCCAATATCCTAGACCTGGTCATTACCAACATGGGAAATCAATGCTACATACCTATGGTCACCCCCTCGTTAGTCAGGTCTGACCATAAGCTAATCACCCTTAACATCCACATCCCACCCCCAACCCCCAGTAAAGAAACCACCATAAAAAACTTCTCCAAAGCCAACTTCATGCTACTCAAGTCAGAAGTGACAAACTTCATAACACCCATGCAGACAGGAACTGAAAGTTCAACTGCTGAATCCTACACTAAGGCACTGTACGAACACATCCACTCATGCATGAATCGTGCCATCCCAAATAGAACCAAAATGCTCTCATCCAAAAAAAGGAAGCCAATCTGGTGGTCCTCTGCCATAAACAAACTTTACAACAAAAGGAAGAAACTTTTGCAGAAAAGAGGAAAATCCCAGGATGCAAAAAAACTCCCTTACTAGCCTCAGTAAGAAACTGAGATGCCTCATAAAATCCTCCAAAGCTAGTTATGAAAATAAAATTGCCAAAGATTCCAAAGACAACCACAAAGCATTCTATAACTATGTCAAGAATCTAAATGGCAATGCTCAGATCTGCTCTGAGCTAAAACAGAATGGCATTAAATATACTGATCCAAAGGATATTGCCAATATCCTGGCAGATAGATTCAGTGCCAACTTCACCCCCCTCTCACCCCCTAAATGGCCCATCTCAATACCGGAAGATTGCCAAATTCCAGTAATAACGGCCACACAGGTACAAAATGCACTCTCTAAAGCGAAGAATACAGCATCCATGGGACCAGATGACATCCTGGGCTGTGTACTACATGAACTACAATATGAACTGGCACCTCACCTAAGTGTCATGTTTAATCATAGCCTCACCTCAGGTTTCGTGCCCACTGAGTGGCGCAGAGCTACAGTTATCCCAATCCACAAGGGGGGATCCACCTTGGATCCCGGAAACTACCGTCCCATCAGTCTGACAAGCCTTATCTGCAAGGCCATGGAGCGTATTATCATGGAACTTATAAACAAAGACATTGGCAACCTTCAAACACTGGACCCCACCCAGTTTGGGTTTGTGAAGGGCCGATCTTGTCTCCTGAACCTGATTGACTTCTTTGAATCAGTCTCCAGAGCCATGGACAAGGGTAAGGTGGTCCACACAGCCTATCTAGACCTTGCCAAGGCCTTTGATACCATCCCCACTCTGGAATCATAGATAAACTTACTAAGTTGGGCATTAATCCCTATGTCACCCAATGGGTTGCTAAATGGCTTACTGATAGAACCCACACTGTAAAAGTAGCCGACTTCAAATCCAGCTCCAGACAAGTGACAAGTGGAGTACCTCAGGGTTCAGTCCTGGGGCCGCTTTTGTTTGGCATCTACTTCTCTGAAGTACAGGTCAACACTAAGGGACTCTGGCTAACAAAGTTTGCAGATGACTGCAAACTGGGAGCCATTATTGAATCCCCAAATGATGTGGATACTCTACAAAAGGGCCTTACAGAAACAGATGCTTGGTGCCAGAGCCATGGGCTCAAGCTCAATGCCAAGAAATATATTGTTATCCCCTTTGGGAAAAAACATGTATCCATGAATTACCATATAGGTGGCAGTACACTAAACACAGAAAGTGTGATAAGAGACTTAGGGACACAGGTGGACAGTGGTCTCACCTTCGATAACCACATCGCCACAACAGTCAGGAAATCCTTCTATCTGGCACACCTCATCACGAAGGGCTTTTCATCCAGAAAAGAGGAGTTCATTGTCCCACTGTACTCATCCCTCATTAGACCCATTATAGAATACAACGCCCCATTTGGTATGTACCTCTCAAGACATCTGCAACAACTGGAAAGGCCTCAGAAATACCTCACTAAAAGAATCACAGGCCTAAAGCAGATGCCCTACGCTGACCACCTTAAAAAACTCCAGCTATACTCTGTTGCATATCGTCTACTCAGAGGCGATCTCTGCTTAACATACAAGGCCATGTCAAACCCAGAGCTGTTGGACATGCTACACTTAAGGAAATCCCAATCCCTCAGAGCTACACGCTCTAGGGATCTAAACCTTGTCATCACAATAAACAAAACATGCTGGAGGGATAGGTTCCTGACCCAGAGACTCCCCAGACTCTGGAATAGATTGCCCATACATGATAAGCAGAGTGCCTCTTTGGACCTCTTCAAGAGGAACCTTGACGATTGGATGGGAGAAAGGAAATTCACCCCAGGGATCACGTCAGTCGCCCTGCTAGACAGGGGTCCAGGAAAGTATAGATTGCCCATACATGTCAAGCAGAGTGCCTCTTTGGACCTCTTCAAGAGGAACCTTGACGATTGGATGGGAGAAAGGAAATTCACCCCAGGGATCATGTCAGTCGCCCTGCTAGACTGGGGTCCAGGAAAGTAAATAATGTGGGAAGAAATAGCCAGGGAATTGTTATGGCTAGGCTTGTATAGGCCCTAGGGCTGATAGCCTAGTACCAACCTATGAACCTATGAAAAGATTGGGAAGAAAGACTAGAAAAGCAATTTATAGTAGAATAATGGGAAGTCATATGTATGGCTCCCAAGTGTGCAACTAAGTCTAGAAGGTTTAGGATCTTTGCTTGGAAATATTTGCATAGGTATTTTTATATCCCAAGCAGACTTTTCCTCGAGCAGATAGCAATTGTTGGAGGCATGATGGAGAAGAAAGAAGTGACTAAGAGCATATGTTTTGGGAGTGTAATTAGTTGGCAGATTTTATAACTTCCCTAAAGAGTACTCTGTCAGAAATATTTATTTATCTATTATATTGGGTGAGCAAATGGCTGTAGGTAGGGACATTATTCTTTTGAGCTGGGATGCAGGATCTGGATTGCCTAGACGTAGTAAGGCCGTATTAAGTTCAATTATGTTGGCTGCCAAAAGAAGCAATTGCTAGAAATGGAAATCAGTCTACACCAACTGTATTTGAGGTGTTGAATACTACAAGAGAAATAAAACAACTAGAAAAAGGAACTTTAGAAAAGAGGAGTGAATTAAATAGATGTAAGTGGAAGTTGTGGCAACAATATATGCATAATAATGTTCAAGAGCAGGAGGAGTGAGGGTTATGGGAAGGCAGAAATTCAGCAATTTTTTGTAGTGTTGGACTGATGATAGTAGCACAGAAAATATATGTGATTTATATTGCATTTAAATGGAAAAATGTTAAAATGGTTTGTTTTCTTTTCTGTTAATGTATGTTTGCCTATGTCTTAAGTGATAATTTCATAAAGATTTTTACAAAACAAGGAGGAATGGCTTCTACTTCAGAATGTTTCGGGTTCCCATGGAGACCATTTATAAATCTTTCCTCCTCAACCTGTTTGTGAAAGTACCAAAATTCAAAATGTTGATTTCTCAGAGTCTGTTAACTGTCATCCCTTTTTTGAGTTTCATGGTAACATTAGATCTAAAGGATGATTGTCATCACACCCCCATAATTATGGGCTTCAGGCAATTTCTCAAATTCTCTCTGTCTGGTTTATTTTATCATTTCTTAGCATTACCCTTTGGATTATCTACAGTTGCAAGGATGTGTACAAAGTGTCTAGCTCCAGTGGTAAATCATTGCTGACTGCAAGTCATTCACATAATTGCTTATTTGCACAATTTACTTATCTCTGCAGAGTCTTTTGCCAGATATCAAGAGTCCTTAACATGATTTTCTTCTTGCCTTACCCACCTGGGTTTCCAGATAAATTATCAGAAATCCTTTTCATCTCCATCACACAAGATTGTGTTTCTGGGCTGCATTCTGGACACTTCTCAGCAGAAGGCTTTTCTTACCCGGTAAAAGTGAAGTTTTATCTGGAAACTCAGTCTTGGACTTCTGCAAAGGAATATCTCAGTACCTTAGGATTCGTGGCTACTATAATTCCTCTTGCCTCGATACACGTGGAAAATTTTCACCGGCTTTAAAAAAAGACATATGGATCCAACATTCTCATCCTCCAGAATGTCAGATTCCAGCTTTCGATTTTGTCAAAAAGGAACTGCACTGGTGGAGATGAAAAAATGGCTCAAAATCCAAATCTCCCCTATAGATGCCTCAAATTTTACTTGTGGAGCAGTTTTGATTGGGGTAAAGGTGCAAGACCTGTGGTACTCTTCAGACAGACCAAAGCACATAAGTATCAAATAGATGTTAGCTGTGATCCATGCTATAAAATCTCTTCATCATCTGTGGTCCATAGGACCTCTAGAGTTGATTACAGATGATACCACAGTAATGTAGTATATAAACTGTGGGGTACCAGGTCTTACCATCTGTGGAGTCTGGCCATGATGACTTGGGAGGTAGCCCTTCAGAGTGGTTCAACCATGCAAGCATCTTGCATTCCATCAAAGCAAAATTTAGTGGCAAACAAGCCGAGCAGGACCAGGACAGACCATCACAAATGAAAATTAAAGGAAGAGCTCTTCCAGGAATTTATCCTGCTGTGGGGAAGATGTCATATAGATCTATTCACATCTTTTGAAACAAGCAGCTATATAAGCTGTGCACCATTTATTCTGCATACAGGCCTGGAAAACAGATACTTTCTTATTCCTGTTGTCGAGTATGTTCCTTTCCACACATTTCCAGGGTAATTCTGAAGATTCAGGAAGACACTCCAAGAATCATTGTGGTGATTCACTTTTGGCTCAGGCAACAGTGAATGTCCTTCCATTTCACTGTTGCAGTATTCATTACACTAGGGAACCCCTGCCAAGGGCGGCTCAACTTCTGGCCAGTATACCAAAGCCTTTAAGTTGCTTTAAGGTATGCCGTATGTCACACACAAGCTCCATGTATAGCATAGGGCATAAAGATGACGTTTGGACATGCCATGCTACCAGTTTGGATGTCATTGCTTGATCATTGGTCTGAACGTCCATTCCGTTGCTGGTTCACTAAACAGTTGGAGATAACTGCCCCGTTGAAGTTTTTTTTTACTTATCCTTTTTTATTGTTGTTTGTAGAGCTTCAAAGAAGGGCAAATGTCAGTGTAGGAGACCGATTCCCCATAAAGACCACCACGGCCAGTGGCTTTTTTTGCTTAAGTCCCGCTCACGACCACACGTCTTGTACCATTTGTCAGGCTTTTGTACCTAAAACCCTTCATAGTAGACTATCTTCTTTAGCACTTTCTCTTGAAAATCAATGTCTTAAGCTTCTTGCAAAAGAAGTGATGGAGGGTACTTCCCACTCCAAGGGACAGCCGTCATTGAAGTAAAAGGCCAAGAAGCCTAGGCCAGAATCTGCCGCTGAACATCTCTCCCAAGGTAAGTGAATACCTGGAGATTCACCTGACTTTGTCACTTGATTATTCTGCCGTGACTGGGTTGGAAGCCGGCTGGGATTCAACTTTCAGCACGTTAGAGGAGGCTTTGCAGACGTAGTTTTGAATGCTCAGGGTGAACCATGGCTGATTATTTCCAAGGGGCCTAGGGGTGTTTCTCAAGTTTGTCAGAGAAGGAGTCCCTACTATCATCACTGAATGCCATCATGGGTCAGAGCCTTCCACATTTTATAAGGCAGAGATCTTATTAAAGAAAGGGCAAAAGGCTAAACATATTTCTCCTGCCCCCAAAAATCCACTGGGTGAATGGCAGGCCTTCACTCGGGGTTTGTTTAGTGCTTTGATAATATGGAAATCTCCTCAGGGAGTTTCTCTTCCAGCTCCCCCTTGGTCCTCTACTCCCCTAAAAAGACCCAGGGAACAGGAGTTCTGTGAGGAGGAGGTGGATGCAGACGAGGAGTCTCTTGCTTACTCTTAGATTCCTTCTCCTTTGGACTATGGATCAGAGGAAGAGGAATCTACCAGTCGTGATACTCCCTTTGAAGAGATTTCTTTTGGGGACACAATCTCCAGAATGATGAGGTTCTTTAAATGGCATTGTGCTCAGGTCTCTGAGGTACATAAATGATATTATTAATTGATGCAGATGGATTATCCCAAACCTTCTGCTGTTCCTCCTGTGTTGGCTGCCTTATTGGATGCATTGTCCAATGCTTCTAAGGCTCCAGACTCTCAGTTACCTGCTCCCAAGTAACCTGATTTTATAGGATGCCTGAGGACTGAAAATCTTTGTCCAGGTGGCCTTCTGCTGATCTTTCAGTGGCGTCTATAGCTTCTTGCAAGCTCTCTCAGTTGCTTCCTTCTCCTAGGTTACTGCCTTCTTATTAAGGTAGCGGGACCATGGAAAGGCTAGGCAAGAAGGTTTATACTTCTGCTACCTTGGCTTTTAGGGCTGCTACCTTTCAGACCCTTATGCCCAGGTATTTGTTGGCTCTCCTGTCCCAGGCTTGCCAGGTTATTTCTGATCTTCCAGACTCTTGGGTAAAACTTCTGATGTTTCCCTGTTAGGGACTTCCTCCCAGGTGGCTTGTCATTCCATCAAGTGTAGTTATGATGCAGCAGAAGTTTCCTCTAGGGCTGTTGCTTTTGGGTCAGTGATGAGGAGGTATTCTTGGCTTCGGCTTCAAACTTTACCTGATGATGTTAAGGCTGAGTTGATGCATACCCCTCTTGATAATATACACTTGTTAGGTGAAACTGCTGCTGATATGTTCGCAGGTAATCTCACCCTCCTCTTAGGGCAAAAAAGGTGGCAAGTGGGCTCCTCCTGCTAAGGCTACTCAGACTTCAGTGCCTCAGGGCTACTCAGGCTTCAGTGCCTCAGAAGTCTGTCTTTCCAGATAAATCAGATGCTGTCTAACTATCCTGTTCTTCCCAACCACTTTCCTCTTTCTCTTCGCCTATCTGTGTCTGTTCTTGTTTGACTTCAGATTACTCAGGATTCCTGGATCCTGTCCATTATTCATCCAGGGTATTTTATGGTTTGGAAATCCCTTCCCTCTTTTATGGGCGTCAGGAAAAACTCTTTTTCTTTCCAGAGGTGCTTTGGGATCTGTTGACTTGGGGTATTATTCAAGAGGTGCCTGTGTCCCACAGTGGGATGGGGGTTTACTCCAGGATGTTTCTGGTACCCAGAAAAAAGGGTACTTGGAGACCAGTTTTAGACCTCTGTCATCTAAACACTTTTTTGAAGTTGCCCCTTCAGACTTTGTTCCCTCTTTTGCTTCCTCAGGCTTATATAGTGACTCTGGATCTCAAGGATGCTTATCTCTGTTTTCCAGTCCATCCCCTTTTCAGGAAGTTTTTACATTTCTGTATTGCTTCCTGGCATTTTCAGTTCTCTGCTTTGCCCTTTAGCCTTTCTACTGCCCCAAGGGTATTCACGAAATGCCTAATTCCTGTGGTTGCTTTTTGCAGGATTCAGGGGATCCAGGTATTTCCTTACTTGAACGATCTCCTGTTTCAGGTATCTTCTCCAGAGATACTGTTGCAAAAATCTTCATTTTGCCGTTTCCTTCTGCAATGCCTGGTGTTCACATTAAACTTCAGAAAATCTTTTCTGACTCCTTCTCAGGACCATGTTTTTCCTGTGGTGCAGGATTCAGATGGTGCCTATGCTGGCATTCCTGCCTCCTCCCAAGGCCTTGACACTCATTTCCTTCTTTCAAACTCTTCTTCCTCTGGCCTCTATTACAGCCAGGGAGTTTCTGAGAGCTCTGGGATTCATGGCATCCTCCATACCTATGCTCCCTCTGGCCAAACTCCACATGGGAAAGTATCAGTGGTTTCTGAAGTTAGTCTGGCTTCATGCACATCCCCTAAAATTTGTAGTTCCTGTTTTACCTTGTTTCAAGAAGGAACTTCACTGGTGGATCAAGCAGTTGTCTCCAAATCCAGGGCTCCCTTTTCATGCTCCTCTTTCCTCTCAGGAGCTGTTCACAGATGCTTCAGATGTGGGATGGGGAGCAGCTTTTGTCTTCCTAAAGGTGCAGGGTGAGTGGTTACTTCTTCAACAGAAAGAGCATATCAGTGTCAAAAAGATAAGAGCTCTTTTACAGGCACTTCAGGCTTTTCATGCTCTTTTCTCCCCGGGATCTTTCAAGGTCTTTACAGACAATATTGCAGTCATGTGGTATGTAAACAGAGGGGAACATGATCTTATCTTCTTTGCCAGTTTGCACTCCTGGTGTGGGATCTTACTGACTAGTATTAAGTGACCCTTCAGGCAGTTTTTATTCCCTCAGGTCAAAACAATGTGGGAGACACACTGAGCAGGTCGTTAACTCAATCCTACGAATGGATGCTCCACAGGGATGTGTTTCTGGACTCTGTCCACCTGTAGGGTACTCCTCAAATAGATCTAGTTGCCTCCCATCTGAACAGACAACTTCCTCTGTTTTGTGACGGAGTCCCAGGTCCTCTGGTTTGGGATGCCCTATCTTTTTCTTGGAAGAGGATGTCTGTTTATGCTTTTTCTTACTTTGCCCTCATTCTAAAAGTTCTGTTCAAAATTCAACAAGATCTTCCCAAAATCTTGTTGGCGGCTCCCTTTTAGCTGAGACAGCATTGGTACCTTCATCTTCAGCATTTAGTCAAGGACAGTCATCGCAAGTTACCTCACAGGGTGGACCTACTCACACAAGACAAGAGATCTCTCATCCATCCCCACCTCTCCACTTTTCAGCTGACACTGTGGGTGATAGGCTTTTGATTCCACATAGACACCTTGTTTTCTGCAGGAGGCAGGAAACCAATACTAGGAAATCCTATTTATCCAAATGGAAGAGGTTTTCTGTTTGGTGTCTTTCTCAAAGCCTGAATCCACTATCTGTGGATACTCCTTTGGTTCTCTGTTATCTGTGTGAATTGCTCACTGCTGGGTTAGCTTATTCTTCTGTTAAGGCCCATTTATCAGCTATCTTTGCTTGTCTGCCTTTATCTTCTCCTTCAGCTTCTAGATTTGAGGCTAAACAATTCCTAAAAGGCATCCTTCATATTAGGCCTCCCAGGAAGCCTGTTCCTCCTCCCTGGGATCTTAATTTTGTTTGAGAAAAACTGACTCAGGCTCCTTTTGTGTCTGCAGCTTCAACTTCCTTGCAACATTGCTCTTGGAAGACTGTTGTTTTGTTAGTTCTTACTTCTGCCATATGGGTGTCTGAGCTTCAAGCCCTTATGGATTGTCCTCCTTTTTTTGGTGTTTCATAAGGGCAGGGTGTCTTTGTGTACTAATTCTTCTTTTATGCTGAAGGTGGTTAATGAGTTGTCTCTTAATCAGTCTGCTCATTTGCCACTTTTTTTTCCTTTCTCCACAATCTGCCAGTGAGAAGGTGCTGCACACTTTGGGTGTGCGTAGACAACTCACATTTTATTTGGGTAAGACTAAGACTATTAAGAAATCTGATCAGCTCTTTGTTTCCTTTCATCCAGCTCCTTGGGATTATCTATATCCAAGCAAACTTTTTCTTTTTGTTATTCCTTTCACAGTACGAGCCTTCCTTATCCTGTTATGGCTCATTCTAATAGGGCTGTGGTGGCTTCTGGTGCCTTTTTCAAGGTTTTGAATACTAACTCTATTCTTGAAGCAGCTACCTGGACTTCTGTGCATACATTTACCAAGCACTACAAGTTGTGTGGAATCTCCAGAGCTTGACTTGGTTTTACTAGGGCCATTCTTCATGGCTTCCTAGAGGGCTCTGCTTGTCCTTCCTCCTCCCATGTTTCTTCCTGAGCTTTGGCACTCTTCCCTAATGTAATGAATACTGCAACACTGAAATGGAAGGACATAGTACAGTTGTGTAAAATCTTACCATATCGTTAGCTGTCCTTCTCTTCACTGTTGCAGTATTCACTCCTTCACTCCACCCCCTGGTCCATTTCTCTTCTGGATGTACTGATTACCTTTTCTTTTCCTTGGACAGGTGTTCCTGCTGAGGCTATCAGTTCTGAGGATGGTACATCCAGATGTCACCTCTATGCCCTATGCTACACAAGGAGCATATGTGTGATGTACGGCGTACCTTAAAGCAACCTAAAGACTTTGGTATCCTGGCCTGACATCAGGCTACCTCTGTCAGGGGATCCCTAATGTAATGATCACAGCAACAGTGAAGAGAAGGACATCTACCATTATGGTAAGATTTTACACAACTGTACTTTCTTCCTTATTTTGTAAATGGCTAAGGGCCGTTACCACAAGCTTCCTCTCAGACTGGACCTACTCACACAAGAGAGTGAGTGTTTAATACATCCCACCACGAAACAACTGCAGATAATTGCCTGGATGATAAAGTCTTAATACAATTTAGTAGGCTATTTTCTGAGGGCATGTAGCAGGTATTAAAGGACACAAGAAAACAAACTGCTACAAAATTATAATTTAACAAATGGAAATGTTTTTCTAGTTATTGCTAAGACAAGAACCAAGACCCTTTTGAGGCTATTGTTTCTGTGGTTCTGAATTATTTGTGTACATTATTATCCTTCTGTCTATTTTGTTCACCAAGGTACACCTGTAAGCCATTTCAGCATGTCTACCCTTGGATCCTACTCTTTTTAATACATTTTCATGTGAAAATGGTTTAAAAAGGGGTGTTGCATGCCAAGCCTCCTAGAAAACAGGTAGTTTCACCTTGAGATCTGAATTTTGTCTTGGAAAACTTAACACTCACTACATTTTATCCAACTCATCAAGCTGATTTGAGTTGCTTAACATAGAAGAAGAGTATCTCAGCTGCAGGCTGTTATGGTTGTTGGGTCATCCGTATCTCATTTTCCACAAAGACAGGGTTTCCTTAAGAACTAATCCTTCATTTATGCCTAAAGTGGTTTACTTTTGGCCAAGCTATCCAGCTGCTTGTCTTCTTTACAGAACCTGAAAATAAGGGTGAAATGCTGTTCCATACTTTGGATGTCCACAGACAACTTGGATATTGTCTTGATAGAAGTAAAACTTTCAGGAACTCTGTTCATTTTTTTTTATTTCTTATAAAGGTAAGAACAGAGGATAACTTGTGTCAAAACAGTCTATTCCCAAATGGTTGCTATTAGCTTTTGTTATACCCACTGCAGCAGGGCAGTTCCAAACAGGGTCAAGGCTCATTCTAACAGGGCCTTGGCTTCATCTGTGGCTTTTTGGAAAGAGATGAATTCTAGAAGAATTCCAGTAGCAGCAACCTGGTCCTCTATATATACCTTTATAAAGCACTACAAAGTAGATTCCTTATTCAGGTCTAGAGCAGGTGTTGCTAGGACCATTCTTCTGGGGCTTCTGAAACCTTTATCCTTCCTCCTGCCAGTCAGTTTAAGCTAAGGTAGTCTACCTTTATAGTTAAGGCTACTGCAGCACTGATCACAATGATGAACATAGCATAGTTGTGTAAGTAAACTTACTATCACAGTAGATGCTCAAATGGGCATCCTTACTTGATTTTGTTGCCAGGATGAAGACCTTTATATTTACTTTCCTAGCATTAACCTTTTCTAGGCTTTATCATCCCTCTCTTAGTTGGCAGGAAAGCTCTGAAGTGCCTGGCACCCAGATCACTCTTTTTCTTCAGCTTTGCTTGAGCTGATTAACAGTTTGAACTCATGGAAGGTACCCTTCAGCTTTGGAAGCTATGCATCTATTCTGTCCTTTGCAGAATTTAGCCCATATAGTTAAGGCTACTGCTGCAGCAGTCATTGTTCGAACATGTGCTGTTATGGTAAATTTACTTACATAACTGTACTTTCCATATAGTCTTGGTATAATCAGTTCCTGAAAGGAGACTGAATGTGCTGCTTGGTCCTTCGGGATGCCAACTTACATTACAGGATAGCGAGAGAGTCCAGGGCATTCCTGCAGTTCATAATGAGTGCTAGTTACTTTCAATTCAAGACCCACATTTGGTCTTACTACAGCCCCCAGAGTGTTCATCAAATGTGTGGCAGCCATTGCATTGCATCTCTGTTTGAAGAGAACCAGTTTTACAATAGTTGGATGATTAGTTCTTAGGTCACACTTTTAAGAAAGTTGCTGATTTTTAGTAAGAGATTACGCACTGCATCTGTTCTGGTCCTTGTGAATTTCAGGTGAACACTGTAAAGTCTCAGATGAAGCTGTTGCAGGCACTGACCTTCCTCAGGAGCTGCCTAGACACACTGTCTTGTTTAGTAAGCTTTCCCCAATACAGGAATGTAGCTCTTCAATCCATGGTCTACAGTCTCTTGGCTTCCTCACTAGTGATCGCAACGTTATGCCTATCGGTTATGGAACTCATGGCAGACACTATATTTCTATTTTCCATTAGGGCTCTGTAGTGGAATCTAAAGGTCCAGTGGGCATAACATTACAGTCTGTGCTGGCCTTCTGGTCAAGATGTCCCCTGTGTGTGTCAAAACAGTTTTGACAATTTCACCTGAATAATCTTTCAGGGCTATGCATTCTCCCTCTCACCCTATGTGTGACTGTCACCACAGATGCATCTGGAAATGGGGGGGGGTATTGTTTGGGGACATGATCACAGTAAGAAACTAGTCTACACATCAGTATCCCGGAGGTGAGTGTAGTCCTCCTAATATTGCAGGCTATGGAATGCTTCCTTCCATACCTCTCAACTGTACCAAATTCCTCAGCATTTACTGGTTTTGAGGGCAAAATAATGGGGTACCACGAATTCCCAAGTTGCCCCTTCAATTCCAGATTTTTTTTTCGATTTTACTAGCTGAGCTGGACTTCATACAGATACTGTTTTAAATGAAAGTGATTCATTTTGTGGGACGAGCATCAGATTCTTAAACCAGGTGCTGAAATGTATATACGATCCACTTATTGGATGATTAGATCTCCTGTAAATTGGAAAAAATGTTACACCTTCACTGTAATGCTGTATTCTTATCCTGTCAATGACTAATTTCTTACAGTGGGTGTGGTAATATGAATATTAGTACAAAATTTTGTAACAGTTGGTTGTTGCTTCTTGATCGGCACATTTCTGATGTAATGATGGCAGTTTGCTTTGGGGTTTATTTAATTATTTTTTTCTTGTCTTTACTTTACAAAACTAGATTATACAACGTTACTTCTGGCTGTTTAGCAGTTGTGGAACTCCTATGTGGTAATAAGCGCTAATCATCTTTTTAATGCATGTGCTACAATTACAACCTTGTAATACACTCAGTATAAACAGTGGCCTTCAAAAGAACAGTGACAAATAATCGCGTAAGTTTCCATTCACAGCCAACTGCGTCTCTGCTTATTCAAAATATAAAAACTGCAGCAAAGATGGTAAATGCCTCACTCTTCAAAATTAGCACACTGAAAAAGTCTATAAGAGTGAGGCAAAGCAAATAGGCAGTTGATGTCTTATACCCAGAATCAAGATAAACTCAGAAATAAAAGGAGAAATCTAGCATTTATTGAATGTTAGCACTTTCACAGTATAGGTGCTGCTTCTTCAGACGTTACATCCAAGTCGAAGCATCAAAACCATTTATATATAGCAGTCAATTAAGTCCAGTCAGCAGTGGGTGGATATCAATTAAGTAATCAAAGACAGCTATTAAAACATTAACATTAAAATATATTTAAATAGACCAACATTATACGTGTCATATCAAATGCACTAAACTCATACAAAAGGTATAAATCTAAGTAGCAAAGATCACATACGTATAACAATGTGCAAAAAAAATACATACACTAAAAACATTCATCAGTTCAACGCTCTTGCTTTGAGGAGGGGTTTCAGTGGCACCTTTTCATTAAGACTATGACCCATATCAGCCCTGAGTCTAACTATCCATGTAGTCTCAGTGGCTTCAGTAAAATTCTCAAGATCCTCACCCCATTCATTTGCAACTACGTTTTGTACAACCAAAAACTTAAAATGATGTTCTAAACCACAGTCACTAACATGTTTAGCTAAAGCATTGCTACTAGACTTGTTCCTAATATATACATGTTCCTTAATCCTGTCTGTCAAGCATCTATTCATCTTTCGAACATAGAAAGAAGTGCATATTAGACAGAGCCAAATAAATCAAGTTCATAGAACAACAATCTGCATTAACTTTAAACTTAAACACTTTTTTCAAGTCAGGGTGTTCAGAAGACCCTGACGAATCAATATAGTTGCAAAAGTTACAGTTCATACAAGGGGCAGTAGCAAAACTTAAGCCACTAGTTACAGTGCCTATAAACACAAAAGTGTTTAAGTTTAAAGTTAATACAGATTGTTGTTCTATGAACATGATTTATTTGGCTGTCTCTCTAATATGCACTGCTTTCTATGTTGGAAAGACGAATAGACGCTTGAGAACACGTATACAATATTAGGAACAAGTCTAGTAGCAATGCTTTAGCTAAACATGTTCATGACAATGGTTTTTGGTTGTACAAAAACTAGTTGCAAATGAATGGGGTGGGGATCTTGAGAATTTTACTGAAGCCACTGAGACTAAATGGATAGTTAGACTCAGGGCTGATATGGGTCATGGTTTTAATGAAAAGTTGCCATTGAAACCCCTCTGCAAAGCAAGACCATTGAACAGATGAATGTTTTTAGTGTATGTTTCTTCTTTCACATTGTTATATGTATGTGATCTTTGCTACTTAGATTTTTACCTTATGTATGAGTTGAGTGCGTTTGATATGAAACTTTGTATAATGTTGGTCTGTTTAAATATATTTTAATGTTAAGGTTTTAATAGCTGTCTTTAATTACTTAATTCATATCCACCCATTGCTGATTGGACTTAATTGACTGCTATAGATAAATGGTTTTGATGCTTTGACTTGGATGTAACATCTGAAGAAGCAGTACCTATACTGTGAAAGCGCTAACGTTCAATAAATGCTGGATTTCTGCTTTTATTTCTGAGTTTACCTTGATTCTGGGTAGAAGACAACAACTGCCTATTTCCTTTGCCTCACTCTTATGGACTTTTTCAGTCTCTGTTTTCTTCCCATTTTTCTTCTATCAGGATAGGGTATATCATGTTAGCTGTCTGAAGAATTTATTGCTTAAAGAATATAAGGTTAAAATCACATTATATCAAGTGTTCAGAAATAACAAAATTGTTTCAGAGTAAACATTCCAGTCTTCTTTCTCTTTTCCCTATTGTGCAGTGTTACAGTTTTACAGTTTTACAATATGACTTTGGTCGTAACAGAGGCTGGATAAGCATTTATTAGATTATTATGTCACTATCCCAGTAGATACAGTCAGTGCTATAAATAGCCCACCTTTCATAAGATTACCGACAATTATACTGTACATGTATCAATCACCATGTTACTATAATAAGATGTTAAACAATGTTCTATAATGAACTCCCCAGGAAAACAAAGATAGGGGTAGAGCAGCCAGTTGCAGTGGTCATGTACAAAATCAGATCTATGTATTGTATCATTCTGTATTTGCCAGATTTCAGAAAGAGTTTATGCAATGTGCCCATCTCTGTGCCTTGGAACATACACTGGCTGTATAAGACACAACCGAGGACACAGACAAAGTCCCACTGATGCAGAAATTTTATTTTATTCTGAATTTGTTAACTGGAGTAGAGCATTGATCCCAGTGGACCAATTTCAGTCTCAGAGTGGAGCAAACACAATAAATGAAATAAATATTTATTTTAATATTTGTTTATGGGGAAAGTCCAACTGGGACAGTGTCTGTTTTCAGCGGAGATCCACGAAGAAATGCTCCAGGTGCATGTCTTTGCATTGTGGGAGGAAACCTATGCAAAAGGATGGAGGACACGCAGACTCCACAGAGAAGGTACCCCAACTAAAATCAAATCAGGAACCTCTTGCTATGAGATGACAATGCTAACCACTGCACCGCCCCTAAATAAATAAATAAACAAATACATAAAATGAGATTCATGGATGGATGTGAAGATTAAATAAAACAGAAGTAAAAATTAGGGGAACATAACAAAGTTTGAAGGTACTAAAGACAGACTGCTTAGACATATAGCAGCAACTTTGTTAGAGAACATGATCCTCACCACAGAAGCCATGGAAGAAGCTGTCTGCAATGCAACCTGCAGAAAATCTTCAGACATTTTCAAATGATGTATTTCAAAATTGTTAATATGTCTTAAGAAAAGAAATGTTATGGTGTTCTCTACTCCACACAATCTGCCCACTTTCCAACGAGTTCTACTAAAAGGCAGTAATAACACTATTATTCCCAGTGCCACTGATCAGAAATGCTTGTCTAACGCTGCTGGTTTGGAACACTTCCTGCTTCTGCTTTTACACTAGGTGCCAGGAGGACTATAAGAAAACTGTTATAACTAAACTTCTCTTGGGTTCTACTGGACTAGGCATCCTACGTAGTTTGGAAGTTTGGCCTTCGTCCTTTTAGGAGTTAAAGTCTATGTCCAAGTGTTTTTCTAGATGCACACGCAGACACACAGCTAACCTCTAAAGCCAGATGGAATCTCAGAATACATTTATACTGATACGAGGACATTATGAAACAAACAATAACACTTGTCGTAATCAGCATTTTCTTAAGGAAAAAACGTCTATTCAACAATAACTAGAATGGCTTGTTTCAGATCCTTGAAGAGAAAGACAGGAGGTAAATATTTTTATTAACATGTAAAAGCATACCTTTCACCTCTTAATGTAAGAATTCTGGACAAAGCCAAAAATAATGGGGGAGGAAGATCTGAAAATTGGGACAGTTTTTAAATACTGCCCTTATTAGCTTAGACAGTTGCTAGAATAACAGGTTTTGTATTAGTATGTATTTTCTGAGGGATATGAAGTCTGAAATTCAAATGTCTGCCATTATGTATTATTATTTAGTGACTTCAGTCCTCATGTTGGTATCCCACAATTCCATTTGAGTGTATGCAAATTTTAAGTTAATCAGCGTCCCAATTTTTAACCAATTGTACCTACTTTTCATGGGCCTGTGTTCAGATTTTAATGTTTCTAGGTTGAAAGTTATGCTTTTTTCCTCAGGGCGAGATAGCTAACCATGTTGACAGTATGGCGGGAGTTGGTATGTGAGCAAGTTGGGATGGAAACAGTCCATATTCTCTATGTTGGAAGGTCATGTAAGAATTGGAATGTGACATGTTGATCCAGCACTGTCTGCTAAAAGCAGAGATGTGGGGCCATTCCAGTTCAGTTGTGACGGCCTCAGACAATGTCTTCTGATGCCATGAGTGGTTCATCAGTCATTTAGTGACAGTTGTCCATTGTTTCCTACTAGGAAAGCTTTACTGCAGCTTCCTTGCCTCTCCAACCAACATTAAATGCAGCAGTTTCTTCTGGGATGCTGTAGTTCAGTAGTAATCACTTGGTCTCCTTTAAGTTTTTCATAATGATTTCTCTTTTCCTGAGATTCCCAAAGAAAATCAAATCAGGCATGATGAGATTCTTTTCAAAGAAAAATTAATTCTCTC